>NC_051156.1:169600136-169772636 GCF_013339745.2 Dermacentor silvarum | reverse complement strand
TGCTGCCAAAGTTGGACACGACACTTCAAGAGAAATGGACCAGGTACCTGTCTCAAGAAAACACTCGACGACACTGGTATCTGCACATGCTTGGTGTTTACAGCGATCCTTCTGGACAGATGCATGCCATCAGTACGGACCCCTATATAAAATTTATCTATCTTTTTACTTTATACGCGGTGAGGCCTCAAGAGGCAAGACCAAACATGCCTTCACCGCATTAGACTCAGCGTGGCCTACACGAACTACTTACAAACTACACGGATTCGTAAATGTGCTCTGAATGTAACGCCCCTGAAGACCTGCAACATGTTCTGTGCGACTGCTGACGGTACGCGTCAGAGGGACAGTCTTTGAAGGCGGCACCTGCAACGGAACGCGAATTTGGAACTGCGCACATTCTGGGCCCGTGGCAAAGCACCACCTGCGCGTTGCACGCCACAAAAGCGTTGCTGACGTTCTATGCATGTGTCTTTGACTGTATGTGCTGTTTGAGTATTTAACACTGTGTATAAAATAATCATCATTCAGCATCTGGAGTAGCATGCCAAGCGATCAGCCAGACTAACATCTCCTACATATCATTAAAGCTTGTATCTCTCTCTCTGGCGTCAGTCGCAGGTACCATCATCACGTTTTCTCTGCACACGATGTGCTTGCGAGAAAAAGAAGACTGTCCTTTTCCCAGTATTGGACCGCAGGTTGTCGCGTGCGAGCAGTCGTGCTGTTGTCGCCATGCCGTCGTGGTCCGTTGTTGTCGTCGTTGTATTCGTGACATTTTCGTTGTCACTGTACCATCGCCGTCACTGTCGTCACGCCGTCGTTCCTGTCATGGGACTAACTTATGTTGTTTTATGTGGCACTAAAGTTCGCAAAGGCTAGGGTGTGAAAGGAAGGCCTCTGAGTGGCATTGTCTCTTTTTTTTTTTTTCACCGGAAGCGGAGAGCAGCAGGAGAGGAAGCGTCTGTCCTTTTCATAGTCATCGCCTCGAGACAAGATGATATATATGAATGAATATATATGATACCTCCTATGGTAGCAAACGTCTATAAAACTGACATTGTGACGTCAGGCTAGTGGTTCTAAGTAAAACAAAGTGACGGAGCAAGCATGAACGCGACATACGTTGCTGCAGGTTTGTCGTTGTCTTTTATCTGTCAGCTGGCTGCCAGCCGATAAGCTAGTATGATGCCATGGTTCTGAACTTCCACGACCTGTGGCACCGAGGGATGCAGAGTGTGTTTTGATACTCTTGGCGCCAGTGGCAACGATGAGGCGAACCGCTGCGACATGTACTATCGACCAAAAAAAGTTTACGGACCACGGAATCTCAGAAAACGCTAAATATCCGAGCAGCCTTTAAATGTAGCCAGTAGAACCGGTACATCACAATGTTGTTCGCATATACCAGTAGAGGTTGAAGATGGGAATACGAGGCTGCGTTTTTAGTCTGCGGAGATATTCAGCTTTTTGTTAGATCCCTTGGTCCATAAACTTTTTGGTCGATAATACGTGCGGCTCGTTGAGGCTTTTGCTGGGGCAGAAACACTTAGCGCCAGTCTCTGATAATTTAACCATGATCCAGTAAATTCATCATACATACATACATACATACATACATACATACATACATACATACATACATACACACACACATACACACACACACACACACATACATACATACATACATACATACATACATACATACATACATACATGCAAAAATAAATTTGCTCCTTTAAAGCGCCCTTCTTTATCTCTCTTCTGAAAGGGCCTCGCCTGGAACTTCGAGTACAAGCCGGAGGTCTTCGCAGACTACCCTTCCGTGAAGCGGTACATGCAGAGCTTCGAAGCGCTGCCCAAAATCAAGGAGTACTTCACCTCGCCCAGCTACATCAAGTGGCCCATAATGGGACCCAACTTCCAGTGGGGCTTCAAGAAGTGAATTGCACGCGTTTTATCCCAGCTGGCCAGGCAGTGTATGCTGCTGCATTGCTGCAGCCTTCAATAAAGTAGATCCACGTAGTGTCTCTATCGTGTTCATTAAGCGCAGAGCACAGCACACTTCCCGGAGATAGAAGATATAAATATTATATGTAGGCATAAAGGTGGTATAGACATATTAGGCGAGGAGGTTAACCAAAACTGAACCCTACCCTGAGAATGGGGACAAGGGAAGATAAGGGAAGGGGACAAAATGTTCATATATGTTGTAAGCCATAGAATGTTCAGCGCTGCGTCTCCAGTTGACATCCGGGAGGCGGCTCCGGTTGACCCCAAATGCAGTAGCAGAGTTCTTATATATAGTCGAACCAGGATATATCGAACCCACATATAACGAATTATTATGCATATGGAACAGCTTTAAAATGCCCTTGAAAATTTCTGTATACAATTTTTATTTTATATATCGAAATACCTATACACACAACTTTTTTTGTGATTCCCTTCAGATTCGATATATCCGGGTTCGACTATATAAATATTCCCTTTTTTTTCAGCTCTGAAGTGCGAGGCTATGGTACCTAGATCTTGACACTGTGAGAAAGGTATCCCACTTAGCCAGCTTGGTACGTGTGGAGTGCGATCCCTTTATTATCAAAAACAAAGTTATGTGTGGTATGGTTACTTTGCAACCACTCGCGTCGCATCACTCGGCTATTCTAATCAAGTAGTGGTAAATGCTGGTGGAAACGACGCACAGGAAACCCGGCAGAGTTCGGGTAGCTTTTCGTCGAGGAGAAACCAGGAAACAATCGTTGTTGCATAGACGGGCCGAGTGAGTGAAAGAGATTACGAACGAAAGCAGGTGAATCACACAGTTAACCGCAAAGTCACACCACGGGCCAACTTGGTAAGGTGCGTATTAGTATTATGCTGCAGCTCTTCTGGACAGCAAAGTTGATAGCCAGCGGGCTCCTTCATCCTTTGCACGAAGCTTTGTCAGTACTGTTGCAGGAGATGGCGCGAAGAACCGATATGCATTGAATCGCGATTTTGTGTAGTGTTTTGATCACGTAATTTGCGTGTTTCTCGCCTATGGGACAAAAGTTATTCACAGAGCCTGCTACGAGCAGAGGGCTGACATGGTACATTGTAAGAGTATGACTTCCAGTCACAGAACATCACAATGATTAGCCGGCTGCTGGCACAATCTATGGCAGATGTCGTGACGAACGAAATTTAAACTTATACTGATTGTTGAGGGGTCCTGACAGGATAACCCCAATACCGGCAGGTCTGGGCCAAAGAACTGTCAGTGCATATGCAAATTCAAGGAGACTAGGAAACATGCAGGGATCGACTGCAGAACGAGCTGCTCGCTTCGGGACAAACGCGAGCAGGTCCGCATCCTTTCCAACTCCTGCAACGGCGGTGCCCTCTTCTGGTCGTATAAACGCGAAAAAGTTGACGAACGCGTTATTGATAAACGAGCTGTTGACAACGCCGGGTAACGGTGTCAAGCCGGGTCTTTCTCACACGTGTATACAAGCCAGATGGCACGGCTGCATCCCGCAAATGTGAAAGAATATGTGTCCCATACATGGAGGAAGGAAACCCCAGGAAAGGCCCTGGCCAGTACGAACGTATTGGAGAAGGTGTGGCAGAAGTCACGTGCTGTCTTTCGCAAAGGAGCACTGGGACGGGTACACCAAATGTCAACGTTGCCATGGCAACGGCGCTCCTGAAGCTTTCGCTGCTGCTCTCGGTCTCTGAAAAGTGAGATAAGATTTTTTTTTCCCGGTGTCTTTCCCGCAGCACCTTTTGTTCGCGAGAAAAGCTGACTTTGGAGTGTGGTGTGTAAGCTTGAAAGTTGTGTTTTGGATCAGTGAGTGTGAGTGTCGGCTAGCAACAGATACTCAAGCAATCACGGCGCGGGTTTTCGTCGTCTTCTTAAACTTACCACGGAAAAACACAGGAGCGCGTCTGCTTCACTAAAACTGCTACAGAAGTTTTGTAGGCTTTGTTCTGACGCGCGTCAGGAGCACACAGTTCCGGCGGGTCGTAACAATGCAAGTTCAAAGTTCGCGCCCATCTGCTCCGGCGAGCTGCGAACCCCTGATTGGAGGCGCAAAGAAAGGTGGCACACCAACATGGCTGCACTTCCGGCTTCAAAAAAGTGACGTCAGGGCCTCTCCTGTTTTGTTTCCTTCCTCCATGGTCCCATATAAGATTGACAGTCATATAGAATTGTCCCGAGCCGTCTTAAATGTTCCAATCCGCATAAGGTCGAGACAAGTCCGAAGCGCGTGATGTGGTTACAGTGGCTAGAAAATGTGGTGGAAAAACATTTAATCAGAAAAGTACTGAGAGTTGCACTACATAAGCACTTGGGTGGTCTCCCTATTCCGGAAGTTCACTGGAAATGATCACCGCTCGGGCGCGGGCCACCAAGGAGCGTTGAGCGTCCAGGGTAGAGCAGCCAAGCAGGAACTCCTCCCAAGCCTCTCTTGTGGGTAAGGGGATGAAAAAGGAAGAGGTATGGAGGTGCATACTGCCATCATGTGATAGGTTTCGGCCAGGCCCCTACAATGCGCACAGTAGCCGTGTATACACGGCATGAAATGCTGGGCGGCCGCAGGACGCAAGAAGGTGTTAGCCTGCAAGCGTCTCAGAAGTCTCTCATCCGCTTTAGAGAGGCCCCGTGCAGGGTCTGGGTAAAGGCGGCGCGAGGTGCTATAATGCTCCAGAATTGCGTGGTACTGCGTAAGAGCCGAGGTGCCTGGAGGGTGGGATAAACGCAGAGTCGGAGGTGGTAACGGCCCGGGAGGGAGAGACGCAGGCAGCGGCATGCGCCGCTTCGTTACCGGTGAGGCCCACGTGGCCAGGAGACCAGACTATGCGGATGGAGTGAGGCTCAAAGCGCCATGAGGCTGCCCGAAGAAGGTGGGTGGCCAGAGGGGCTATGGTACCATGGAGGTATCGGTAACAGGCGTAGCGCGAGTCCGTGATGATGACCCTTGAGGTGGGGTGAGAGGCGGCCAAAGCGATGGCCACCCCTTCGGCCTGTGTTGCGTCCGGCGAGCGGATCGAGAGGCCATCATTGTGGTGACCCTCGGAGATCACTGCGGCGGTAAAATGTCCGGAGGGAGTTGGTCCCGAGACATCTACATAGAAGACGCCAGGACGATCGGAGTACCGAGTGTGAAGAGAGTGTGCCCGGGCTAGGTGTCTACCTGTGTGTTGAGTGGGATCCATGTTGCGAGGAAGAGGTTCAACCCAATGTTTGTGCCGCCATAACTCCGGGAGGGAGGCTGAGGGAAGTGGGGTAGCGATCGGGTTGCGACTGCGTGCTGTGAAGTACGCCGAGGTTCGACTTGTCACTTGTGGGTGCTGGAAAGCAGAGCAGTTCTATAGGGCTGATGTGCTGCGTGGAGCTACAGCAGCTCAGCTGTAGCGTAGAGCTCTTACAAGAATAAGGTATTCTGTACGAGTGCTGCATAGAAACGTGCACTGATGGTATCATATTGTCTTGTATGTACGAGACATACGATTCAGTGGAAGACTGTACTCGGGTAGCAAGCTCTTTTCTTGCAGCCAGCTGCCGAGCGGTCGGATTTCCAAAGAGGTCGCGGAGCTTCTCCTTGAAGGCCTCCCAGCTAGAGATCTCCACCTCGTGTGTCCGGAACCAGACACGAGGTGTTCTGTCCAGGTAGAAGAGGACATTCGCTAGCATTATGGTAGGGTCCCAGTGGTTGTTTCGGCTAACAGGCTCATACATGCCGAGCCAGTCATCAACGTCGACATTATCTTGGCCGGAGAATATGCCAGGATCGCGGGGAGTGGCAACCATGACGTACGTTGTGGTTGGAGTCACAGGAGTAGCAGCACACGAGGTGTCACCGGGAGCCACGGTGGAAAGCTGGACGGTGCGGTCGCTGCGGAGCTCCGTGGCGAGGACGGGGAACGCACGCTCCACCAAAATGTTATGCGCACGAAGGATTAAGTACTGAAGACTATTTATAAAGTATATTTACAAAGGATAGCTGCAGCGCTGGCCAGTTCAGCCGTACAGCTCGAGATTATAATGATGATGATGATGTGCTCAGCACATGGCTCGTACACACTTCGGGGGATTGGCCAAGAATTGAGCACCTGAACGTTTAGATATGAATTCTGAAACTACAGTTAATCTGCAATTTAGTAATCAGAACAGACAGATTAATTTTTCTAAACTGCATAATTTATCGAGAGCAAGGAGCAGTTCGTCTTCTTCGTCTGGGCGCCCGCGCGCATCGTCCAGAAGCAACACGCTATATGCATGTATCAATATGTTTTATCGGTGATGTTTTTTTTTTTATGTCAAGCAATGGAGTCCTTCCTCGGTTGAAAAGTGTGATGCGTTTCAGGAGTGGGTCTGGTCTGCTGAAAATGTGCGTATACATTTCGAAAAAAAAAAATAGGAAGCGTCGACACGCAGTTTAATGGACGTGGGATAACAAGGCATCCAGCTCTTTCATATATATGTAACGCACATATTGCGTCGATGACTATGCCTATGTAGCGGCCTTTTGCGAAGATAACAATATGACGGCGTTCCTGCGTTCTTGCACAAACCAAGTTGCTGAGTCCCTGAAGCCCATGTAGACAAAGATGTTATCAGCATGGATCAATAAAAAAAAATGAAGCAAGTGTTACAAGTTTGTAAAACGTTAAGGCGAAAGCCTGTTTGCATGTTTGCACACTTGGCACACTTTTTGTCACGATTAAGATACGTTTATGAAGAATTGTGGCAACTGTCCATCGGAGCGCACGACACTCACCGAAATCGCCGCACCTACTGGTAGTGGGCCAGTGCCGTCAGCGCCTTCGGAAAGGGAGGGGCAGTGTGGGAACGCTTGCATGATGAGCGACATCACAGCCAGCGGCGGAAGAAAACGACGACGAACGCACGAGCAGTGACACCAGCGCGAGGAGCAGTATGGGAACGCTAGCATGGTAAGCGGCCTCGGAACCAGCTGTGGGAGAAGACGACGACGAACGCGCGAGCAGTGGCATGAGCACTCAAGTAGCTTTATAAGGATCTTGTGGACGCGATGATACCGTTGCCAATGTACCGCTTACCACACCGTGGAGGCCCCGGACAGGATTTTTTAAAGCGTGTGAAAAAGATGTCTGTTAGACTTTCAATTAAACATTCTTCTTCAAGTTAATTACATTCCAACAATTCACCTGTTAAAACTTGGTTACATAAAAAAAAGGTGTATTCGTTCCCTGGACAACAAACTGCCTTCTTTGCAAGAAGCCTGAAACAATAGATCATGTCTTTTTGGACTGTTAGGATCCAATCTTTCATTGGGTTGTCCTCCAGAAAACCCTTAAAAAAGAACTTCCTTTAGACCCATACGGCATACGATTCCTACCAGTTGAGAGTGAAGGCACTCCTTTCGATGTAATCATGCTCCTGGGCCTCCACAGCTTGTGGAAAACGAGGATGCCAGTTCGGCATGCTGATGTCAATACGGGTCCTGTACGTGAAAACTTTATTGAGTGTGTGGTGCTCCTCAGAGAAGCTTATAGGGCTCTTCGAGACCTACCCGACTGGATTACCTTATTGGATGAGCTGGTGACTCTGAAGAAATTTTAAACCTGTCGTGATAGCCGAAATGTGGCTGTTGCGTTATTTAACGAAGTGCTGGCATGACCATGCCTCACAGAGAAAGGTGAGTTAATCTTCCAAAAAGATATAAATATCTTACTCACGGATGGTGCGGGCTGTTTCAGACTCCGCACTGCGCATTCAGGATGCATTTCGCTGCAGCTTGTCTAATTTCTTGATGAAAGGAAGCTCGTGTATTGGCGTTTAGTTTCAGGCAAGCGCATGAAACTGCCAGTAACTGCCAGTAAGAGCGAAGTCAGGCGAAGTGCGGCGTCAGGCGCTTTTCGTCTGCTGATAGAGAAGACGACGCTCTGATTGGCTACAGCCCAGTGAGTCAAGTGAAGCCCACGACGTCATAGCCTCTGCCCGGCAGCGTTCTATTTGCGCCCCCTTACAGCACTCGACCGCTGGCGCCGCGCTGCGCCGCTCGCGCGTACCACGTTTCTAGCCTGCCCGGCACTACACTCGTCTACACGGGCCTGCACGAAGTGTAGGTAAAAAAAAAAAAAAAAAGCCATTTTATAACCTCCTTGTGAAGCGCAGATGAACTTGGTAATTGTTATGCCCTCTAGCCTTACACACCCTGCAACATATGGCTTGCATCCTGCGACAAAGAAACAGGTCATACAACAAAATTAATTTATTTTATCTAACGTTATCGTATATAGCGCCAGTAAAATTTGTTTATTTAAAAAATACTTAAAAGAAGTTACTTTAAAAGAATTATTTTAAAGACGTTATTGTATATAGCGCCCTCACAAGCTGCACCTGCACCGTTAAAAATATAGCACAGTGTGCAGGCCCAGTTAGCCTAGTAGGTTTGTTTCGTCTACCACACTGGCGCCGTGCGTTTCACGGACATCCAAGGTGAAATTGGACAGCGCAAGAAATACGTGAGCTTAGTTGAAAGAAAGGCAAAGCACGCACATTGCCTTGGACTTTCGGGAAGGCGCTGCAAGCGTTGAAACAGCCGCCATGGACCTGAGCAAGCTGCCGCACTCGGAGACGGGCGGCGTGAAGCCCATGAACATTGAAGGACGGTTCGGCGTAGAGAGGAGCCGTCTCGCAGGAGAGTTCACCGATGCCGACCGCGCCTGGCGAAAGAAGTGGCTTGAGGACCAGCACCTGTCGCCCAACGAGCCACGTAAAGTGCCTGAGCTAGAGAAGGCGCTGAAGAACCCTTTTCGTCGCATCTATCGCTACCCGATGAATGCCTTGTTCGGGCGGCTCGAACCCGTGCTGGGCCCGTTGATGACACCCGCCTTACGCTGGTTTGTACCCAAGGTGTGCATCCTTTACGTTGGTGGCCTAGTTCTAATGTACAACTACAAGTACAACCCACACACCTGGACGCGTCACAGTGGACTGCAGGTGAGGACGTCGCGGTCCGCCGTGTATCCCGGCGACCCCGGTTGGCCTAAGACGTCCGACAGGAGCAAGCCTTCGGACTACGCCGACTGGGGCTTCAAGGACAGGGACGTCCTTCGCAACAACATCGAACTCGGAGCCCGCTGATCTCCTTGTGTCTAGCGGCTAAGCCAGTGATGATTAGAATAAATGATAGTAAGGGTGTCGGTCTTGCTTGCTCTGAACGGCTAACAGTGGAAGACGAGGCGTCCGCCCTGCGCGGTGTGGCGTCTTTCCAGCGTGTTGGCACATTGACCAGTTTGCATGGCTCCGCGAGTCCGCAAGCACCGAATTTCCCCCCTGTGTGGCTTCGCACTCTCACGATCGCGGGTACCTTATAAAGATAAGCTAAAACGGAATACGACCCCTTTAGCAAAATTAATATGGCACTGCGTGAGGAGGTGGTCACACATTTAGCACTGCTGACCAAAGCTGCAAGTCCAGTAAGCTGGCGTCGCACTGCAGACCAACGGAGGCGTAGTTTGACAGCAGCTGTTGGTTTGAAGGTACCATCAGCATAAATTGATCAGTACGTCCGTCACGCGTACTTACATGGCAGTGTGACAGGTAATAGCTCTGTAGTCTGTTTCTAAGCACGAAACAGCCCCTATGTACATTTTTGAACCCGCATTGGGACGCTGCTACAAATGCCGGTGAACCAGAGAACGCAACAATGCAGTTGACATTTGCGACTTGTAGGAATTTGAATTTATACCGATGATATGATACTCCAGCCTGTGTCGCCTGGCAGCTTTTATTCATCCATACAGCTGCCAGTGCGCTCAAGCACCGTTTCTCGAGCCCAAGAGGTATTGCTCAAATATAACTTTGCAGCACATCACCCAATCTAACTACACAGAGATGTGGCAACTTTATTGTTGCTGCCGTGGTGCCTACTGTTACACTTTGAATGAAATGTGCAGATACAAAAACTATATGCTGCGTTCCTATTTCCACATTTGCCACTGTGAAAACGGTGCACTTCGTTCCGACAGAATTAAGTTTTGTGGCTGAAGCACGTTTATCACTTCATTTATGCAGTGATCACACATTGCAATTAAGCACAAGAGATGACCTACACTATTCCAGTCAATGTGTCAGTATGCCGAGATGATAAGAATACATCATAGGTCACGTAAACAGAGCTTAAGTGTCCCTTTAACTTAGTGGACAAAGTGGAAGATATGATGCACTAAAGGAACACTTATTAAGCAATGTGAAGTTAGCTTGGGCTGGTGCAGTATTCTTCAGAAAGGCAACTTTCATTTATTTGGCCCAAAAGAGTTACAAAGGCCAAATTTCCCTTTAATAACATTGCCAAACATTGGCGCTTACACTTGTGTGATGTCCCAGATTTTGAGATTCGGCCACTTTCTTGCTGACTAAGTTTCCAAAAATTGCTAGGTTGGGCCTTTGTTTCCTCTAGAATGCAGCATAGCTCTTTGCCGATAAGTAACAAGCAGGTGCTATTAAATCCTGCAACACTGAGGCAAGCTGGTGCTGTAACTTTAGGCCGGCGTTGCTACCCATCATGTTGTTTTTCTGTTCTGGCATACCAAGCCACCTCCTCAATTTAAGAGTGGCCATTTTGTCATTTCGGAAGCGTAATTTACCATTCCTGCTTGACTGAAAAATTAAATACTGATGTTTTACATGCCAAAACCATGATCTGATTATGAGGCATGCCATAGTCCAATTTTGATTTCCTGTAGTACTTTCACAGGCACCTATTAAAAGTATGCGAGTGTTTTAGCATTTTGCCCCGATGAAATCATCATCATCATCATTTAATAATCCTTAATGCAGCAACCACGGCCGGTATCGAATAAATCTACGGCTTCTAGCCCAGAAGAAGCACAGAGCCATGGCCACCAAGCTATTGCGGCGGGTCATTACAGCTTAACTCGATATTCGTCTTCAGTGTCCCTTTAAGTAGGTACCTGTTAATAAAACTGTGGCCAGCAGGTTATCATGCCAAATTCAAGCTGCCAACAGTATCTGGAATACAAACAATGCACTCCCATAAGATTTGATGACCACGTACTGCATGGCTACGTTATGCATGTATGCTGTAGTTTTTTGTCACGGCATATGAACAGGCTTTAGACGGCCAATGTAACAGGCGAAACTGAAATTACATGGCAGTGTCCTTGGAGGCATTTGACACTTAACATAGCCAACACACAAAAGTAGCGCTACCGCAGCGTCTAATATTGGCTTTCGCTGCATATAGCTGTGCAATCGATACTATTACTGCAATCCTGACACTGATGCAGCAAAGTGGTAAAACTGTCCAATGTAAGTGGGACAAAAGCCACCTTTCGCCAGTCTCCAACATGCTGTCCAGTGCAAACAAACGAAAGAGACACACACATCCGTTTATATATATAGACAAATTTGCTTTATTGTAGAAGTGTAATGCTTACAGATAAACAAATTTTACCTAAGAAAAAAATTTGTTCTAAAAGTAAAGGTGGTAGGGCAAAAATGTGCTCTTCTAACTAACAGAACAGGACATGCTACTTTGTTTTTTTTTATCCGCATACAAGTGTATCATATTAACACTTCCACCTAACGCTTGTAAATGATGTCACAAAAGCTTTGTGCAATTTCAAATGTGCAGTCATTTTCAAAAAATAATATGGACAAGCCTAACACGTTCAATAAAAGCAACTGTAAAACAATGTATGGCAGTCATGCATAGTAATACCCATCTCTAAAGGAAATAATAATACACTCAAGCCAAAAGTAGACGCTGCCTTTTTGTTTGAACTGACTCGGGAATAGGCTGCATATGCAGCTGAAGGTGTGCTTGGCTTACACTATGCAACAAACACACCACTGCACAGAGATAAAACAAAAACAGAAATGTCATCAAGCTGCTGGGAGCTCATCGAGAGTATACAAAGATTGTTTCTTGCTTCTTTTTCTCCACACTGTATACACGTGACTTGACATGCTCACGCACATGGACGCAATATATATATATATGTCAATTTATATATATAATATGTATATATTTATGTACAGAGGAGGCATTAAATTACACGCAAACAAGTTTATCTTTTCCGCTAGACTGCTTCATTATATAGCTGGCGAAAAAGGAACACAAGATGTACACGCACAATGTGTAAAAAAATGTAATGGAGGAGGGAGGGCAGCACTGGCAACAACAGAGTCAAGTCTCGCAAGCGAAGGACAACGACAACTTGCACAAAATCACCACGACAGGAGTAGGAAGAACACTGGGAACTGGAGGATTGGGGCAAGGGGGGGGGGGGGAGGTGACACGCATGTCACTAATGGCATCAGTAGCAGCAATGGTCTTTCGCTTGGCTCTCACAAATACGCACAAAGACATTATACATCGATATAAAGGCTACCCCGTAGAAAATACTCGCAAGAAGCCGTCAACGCCGCGTGTGCTTTCTGCGGCGGTCGGCTGCCCTACCATTTCTAGAAAGAGAGATTCGCTCCAGCACTATGCAAACGCAGCACACACACAGAACCACATTTTCAACCCCGTGTTCTTTTCTCTATCGTTAGCCATGCACTCAATGCTGGCCATTTCCTACCACAACATTGTACAAGGTTCCTAGTGCAACGGTGAAACCTCACTGCAGCAACTTCAGCAGGGTAGCACGATATATAAGCATCAAGCGTTTCAATGTATGTTATCGTGCGACTTGACTCTTCAAGCTGGTAATTACGAGAAAGATTTTACTGTGCTTGCGATGAGATTTCACTGTAGTTGCAGAACACACACATAGAAAGTGTGAAAATAAAAGAGAAACACTTCCTCTAAATGTCTTTCCAGACAAGCTAATACTGGCTATCTAACAGGCACGCTTGAGAGAAGGAGTAAGGTTTCGGAATTGTGCTTTGTGCTATCCATGTGCCGAGACAATGGCGATTCTTGCGGGAACACTTGGAAATTATAAGCCGATAAAACCAGAGGCACAAGAGCAAGTTTTTGCACATTATCAAAGCACTGGGTTACCGCACTAGATCTGTGCGATTTTCAGCCCATCCACAATGTAAAAGATTACATCTACTGGCATCCCAAGCGCGATAATTCCAACGGAAACGGCTCGCATACAATCGCGAAGTGCCCAGAAAGACGGTAAGACCTCTTGACTACACTTTTGCTCTTGTCTTTCTTAATATTTCCATTTCTCTTTTTCCTCCTTCTTATTGAAAATGTGAGTGTACAAATTTACTTGAGAGCTGCTGTTTTGCCACCATGCACGAGTGGCAAACACAACCTTATGCTGCTGGCTTGCATACTTTGCACAAAGCCAACTTGAGCACCGAGTCGTTCGGAGAATGAAAACTGGCAGTTCAAAAATGAGAGGCAGCGTCCAAAGAGCATTTGTGGTGACTTGCAAGAACACCCCTGATGTAGCTTCAATGTTCATCAACCTTCTCGTATAGTTCATCTGAACAACGAAAACGTACAGTGTGCGACAGACAGAACGACTGTGCGCTGAAATGGTGTACAAAAGTAAGTGAATGCATGTACTCCACAATACAAACTAATGTGGCACTTTTGTTTCTGTGCAATGATACAGCATGACATGTTCTTGTAAAACGTTAAAGCTTTAGAAACACTGAAGCTGCTTCATTAATGAGAGAGAGAAAAAAATTAGCATGAAATTAAAAGCGAAAATGACTAGCAAAAAGCAACTTGCTTTCTCGTGTATTTTGCTACGTTGTTTGATCTTGCACTTTGGTGGCAGTCCAGCATAGTACAAAAAGAAAAAAAACTTTCCAAATGGCAGCACAAGCGAGTGGCAAAATGGCAATTCCATCTCGGATCTCTCAATCAATGCTGGGTGCTCCAAACCAATTCCTTTCACCTTTCGTTACTGGCTTCAGTGGAGCACTGCCTGCGTCATCATCAGGAGCAACAGAAAGATGGTGCAGCAGACGACGAAAATAAAAGAGAATCAAATGGAAAGATATATATATATATATATTCGTTGCACAACTACAGTGGGTGCACTCTTGTGGTCTGCAGTACAGTACTAGTAAGCAAGAGGGTCCCAAACAAATGTGTGAATGGTTCAAAGCATGCCTTTAAAGTGTGGCTTATTTTAGGTAACACAAAAAAAAGGGCACTCAAGTAAGTTTGCTGCTGGCTACATAAAAAAATAATAATAAACAGCCTTTGGTATTTAGGAACAAAAGCACAGCGATGCAAAGAGTAGTTTAGGAACATAGCAAACAGATGCCAGAAGGGGGGGAGGGGACTGATTTCTTTATGATGGTGTGAACAGTGAAATGTACCCTGGGGAAAATGAAATTATGTGTTTTTTCTAGTGCCGACCCGTTTCCATACCTTGTATATTATATGTGCCAGCAAACGTGGCAAGGCCACGGACAGTAACCACAAGTGCTTCCTGCTCAAAGTTCACAAAGTTCTTCAGCTAACGCACAAGCTGCCGAGAGTACCCAAAATGCAAATGTGCTAATAAGACACGAAGGCCAGACAATGAAGCATTTTACAAAGGCCCCTTAATGCGACAATAAAAGCTGTTCGTGTTGTTCATGTGCTGCTGGATAGTTCAAACTAACATAAGAAACAAGAAAACAAGTGGAATCGTTTACAAGGAGTGACCTTCACCACAATGCAGCTTGAAGTAAATTCAAAATAAATAAAATTCGTCAACTAGACAGTGCTCTCCACAGGCAAGCTACATGGAACACAAGAGATGTACAAAATGAGTGGGTGCCCGAAGAGATAGATACAAAACAAAAGCCTCGAGCCCCTAATGTTAAAACCAGGGGAAGACATTAAGAACCAATAAGAAGTGTCACCAATGAATGAAAATCCCGAGGTTGGCATGTTCTGGCTATTATGCTTAAGAGAAGTGGTCATTGAAACTGCTGTGCACATAAAATGCAAACAAACCTTTCCTTTCTTTTTATTGGGGGGGGGGGCATGACACAGACACGCAAAAATAGGAACCAATCTGCTAAACGATGCCAATAGTACCATATATACTACTTGACTATCTCTCTGGCTGCAGATGCAACCTAAACGGTTTATGCTCCCATCTTGCAACTCGATACAAAATCAAAATAATGAAGATAATCAGCAGAGCACAGTACAACCTCACCAATATACTTTGACCACGACAGACAGAGAGAGCGAAATAAAAGTGTTTTTCCAAGACAATGCACGGTGTGAACTTCATGATTCGAAAGCGGTGCATATCAAAATGTTTTCAACCATGACTGCATAAACCGGGAATATGCATGAACCGGGAATGTGTAGACGAGGTTCCACTGTGTTAAATTTCCCATTTTACAATGGTACGGTGCATGTGGCTAACTTACCAGATCATGCAAGTACTGTATGTGCTAGCTGCGTCCACCAGAAATCGTGCGCACACAACACACTCGTAACAGGGATTTGCAGGAAATGCAACATCCCCGAGGTGCTGCAGCACGGACGACTTTCCACAAAGGCTGTAACTGTCGACTCCGGCCTAGCGCAGAGTCGAAAGTTGCAAGGGTGTCCCCCCGAATACCACCTTCTCTGCATTTCCCCATGTTGCATAACATGGGGCTTTCTGGAGAACTACTCGGCTAGCGCGCATTTACCACAGCATCTGGTTACATGCGCATAATACATTTAAAGCAAGCATCCGAGATTATGCATGAAAATAATTCACACTTATCTGTGGTTGCTGCTTTCATGGCCGTTCCAAACTCGAGAAGGAAGGGGAGGCAAAATTTTTTCCTGCCAGATTACGGATGCAACAACTGAACGGAAAGGCCATTAACTAGCAAACGAGAGTGGATAATGCAACAACTCAAAGTGGAAGAATTATTTTTTTTGCTGTAAGAAAATTTTCAAACTGAGGCACATTTCTGAGGAAATATAGTTCAAGCATTCAAACAACAAGCATTTTGTTGAAGCCATGTTGTTAGCTTGGGAGCCGCGCCTATGACAGGACCGGCCAGTGCATTAACCAGGTGGAGTTATTGATGAGAATACCAGACACCGTAAAGAGGAATTCAACCTCCAGAAAAATTGAAGAAATACCTAAATGTACAAGTAAATAACGGCTTGCCATAGACAGGGCAACCACAGGTTGTTAAAAACTTGTCAAGGGTCCTCTTTAGTATGCGACAAAATGCCTAAGATTGAATAAACCATAACGGTCGTTTTGTATTGTCAAAAAAAACAAACAAAACAAGGTCTGCTACCACAAGTTTACCACAAGGTCTGCATATAAGTTTTCCTTATATGCATCTTTGTTCAGAAACCACAAGCCATGCCAGAAACGAAACACCTAAAACACTAGCTACAAAAGTCATTACCAGCGTTGTAAAATATAATCAATCGATCAGCAGTGGTGAAACACACGGACAAGATCCACTTGAAGCTGAGTAATGCGCCCACTTGAACATCCAATGTTCAACTAGGGCATGAACTTTAACCACTACTACAACGGCAGCAGGAGTGCATGAAGTGCTACCCTGTAACTCAATGAACACGAGAAAGAAAAAAAAAACACAGGGGAAGGCACAACACACCTGCTTCTTTGCAATATCTATGTTAGCCTTTGAATGAATCCCGGCTTCCCAACAATCTGTATACAATTATGAAAGAAGCTTTGGTGACACCAAAACTGCAGAAAGAAACTAGGCCAACAATATCACCAGCGCCACTGAAGTATGCGAAGGTTTGCAATCAAGTCTTCTAGAGCATCCAAGCTTAGCTGCGAGGACAAGTCGAACGGAAATGCAACACAGCCACAGGGAGCGTCAAAAAATATTCTGCAGTGATGGGGTGTACAGCGTCAAGAAAGAAGACGAGGAAGAGAAGAAGAAGAAAGAAGCCAGCAGACACACAGTCGTGTGCCATAAGAACAACGCACCTCATGTTGTGGAACATTCGTGAAGCCTTTCATTATTTTGCAGTTTCCCCCCCACATTCTCTTTTTGGAGACAAAACGTATTTCTTGTTCACACGGAAAGTTAGGCTACTACTACTACTACTACTACTGCTATTACAAGCTTTGGCTGTGAAACACTTTTGCGACGATGGAGGATGACGGTTGACCACGATAAAAGACCAAAGCGCAATTTCAATATGCTGACCTCTGGGGCCGCAAGCCTACATTTGCCAAGAACAACACATCAGCGGCACACAGCTGGCAGCAAGGCGCATTATCAATGAAACCTGTTTTCAAAAGCCCAGCTGGGAAGGTTCCCCCCTATCGCACGTTCTAAAAATTTCTTTCTTTGCTCAGAAGCGGCCTGCAGAAAACTCTATAATAGAGGTCAGAAGGAAGGAGAGTGGACGTTAACTTCCCCTCGCGACACTATTTCGTCACTACACACGCTAGTCATAAATGTGAGCTCCTTTGGCAAAAGAAGATGGGACTCTTCAACTATTCGATACCACCTGGCCAGCCTCTAACAAATCTTTCCGAAATTTTCTTGCTCCAAGGATGGACTGCATTGTGCAACATGTTGAGCAAACACGAGCCCTGGCCAATCAAAAAGCATCTCGCATTTGCGATATACTTCCAGTATGGAGTACACACGCTGTTCCATAAAGCCCCTTCTTCACAAGACTGTTACTTCACTACCTCAACAGCTTCGATCTGAAGATGTAGCAGCCGGGAGTACATAATGTTAATTTTCACCCCTTTTCTGCTTCCACTCAGCTGAGCCAACCTGTGTTCAATGTGTCAATGTACCAACTGCATTACTGCTTTGTTTGCATGTGGCAGCGGCCAAGATGTTGACAATTCAGAAGTCTCCAACAGAAAAAAAGTTATCGAAGAAATAAAAAAAATACATAAAAAGCATTCTTTTGGTATAGTCCACACTGACAATTTCCTCCTTCAACCAGAGAGATAGAGAGAACAAGAAAGGCATCGCTATCAGTGTTACGTTTCTCTGCCACAAGCTAAAAGCAAGTACACAGCAAAACGAAACTGACCCAAACTTGAGTAAAAACGGCTCCTGAAAGTAGTGCAATGGCCCAGAGGTTTTCAAGCTCTCGTTCCAGCATGACCTTCAGTCTCCACCATTCCCGTCCGAAACCCACATCAACGCATGCACACAACCTTCAAAGGCGAGGAGCATTATCACCCAACTGTCAAGTGCCATGCACAAGTTGGCAGAGAGAGAAGCTAGCTGCACCACACGAGCAAAAAAAAACCCTACGTATCCGTCTTCGCACATAGTCGCGAAGCAACTTTGCCATGTCTTGCTGAGAAATGAAAAAGACTGGGGATGGGGATCCCCGGCTTCAGACTTTCATCTCCCAGATGAGCACGAGGGCGTCGCCACTGGGTGAGGTAGCCAGGTGGTCACCAGCTGCCCTGCGCCAATTGACGTAGCCGCAACCTCCAGTCAAAGTGAGTAGCGTCTTGCTTTGTGGCCCGCCATCCGCAGCGCCCCCTGAACCCGAATGGTGCGCTCCCCTCGGCACAGGCTGACCTGGCCGCCGCGGCTGCCGCAAGGTGCCGTACGCCGGCCCTTCGACTGATGACAGTGACGGTGATGGTGACGATGCGAATGATGACTTGGGCCCCGCGTCAGATGAAGAAGATGAGGTGCCAGCTGCCTGAAGCACGACGCCACCTTGTGCCGCCGCAGCCGCCTGGGCAGCCGCATTGGCTGCGTTGTGTGCATCGCAAGTGGCTGCGGACGAGTCGGAGTCTCCCGACACCTCCATAGTGGAGAGGTCCCAGGAACGTGGTCGACCAGGTCGATGCGACCTGTGTTGGACAAAGAACGGGCTTATTGGTAAGCTGCCGCATATTCTGGGGGCTAAAAATTTTGTACATGCAATTATGGGCCTATGCATCTGGAAGGCTACAAAGGCAGAAAATGGATGCCGCCTACATTATGGACAACTGCTTTCACATCACTGCAATACTTTTTCTGCAGCACCTGACAAACATACCTCACTTCAATAACCAATCAATATGTGCTTACACACCGCTCTATACAACACAGACAGTAAGTTTTTTTCTATGCAGCACTTCCGCTTAAGCTTAAGGCGTAAAAGCACAACAATCTCCTAAAGCTTTCAAAAACTTCTGACAAATAACTTTTAGAGCCCAATTACGCAATGTGCTTAGTAGGCAACGTGCTGCACACAAATTGAGCGAGATGACCGGCACCACACGTCAATCAGCAAGTACCACATTTTAATAATGCGGCCCTGGTTCTTGCTCAGGAGCAGTGTCATTATACAAACCTGCCCACGCGCATCAGTAAAAGCTGGACAAGTCCTCTGCTCTGCCACCGTGTTCCTTGCCAAAGCTTTGAAACACTGCTTGATATTGTATTTGCTCTTTGCACAGTCATGCTAGAAAGCTGGAACTTTTTTCGCAGATTTAGATCAAAGAAAATCCAGTCAACTTCCGTTAATTTGACCCTTACGCAACCGATGGAATTGAACGAATTATGTGACGGTTCGAATTAAACAAGATGCACAAAAAATGCCAGAACATACCCCCGATTCATTTGACAGTATTTTAACATTAAAGGGGCCCTGAGCCACTTTTTAACAGAGTGAAGAAATACATTGGAAGTTAAAACAGACTATTTCGGAAATACTTGGCCACAAGGAGTACTTGCATGCATTCAGCAGATGCGGCGTTATTGGCAATCAAACACCCCCTTCGCGGTGCTTCCACTCCTTCTTCAATGCCTTGCACTACGAAGGCTACGGTGGTGCGGGGCGTGCACTCAACGCTCTGCCTGCTGAACGTCACCGTGGCACGCAGTTCAAATTTGATTTTGGATATTCACGTAGACACCACTACATCCGATTTTGGTGCCTACACCGTGCCAAATGTAAGCCAGACGCGGTTGTCCTCAGCGAGCCGCAGTGCGCTCAGCCAGTGGACTCATCGCAGCACCCCACAGCAGCTGCGATCTCTACGCTACACAGCATATCACAGCTACATACATGCAAGTGTACTGTTGATGTGCAGCATTCGCTTTATGCACCACAGGGCTTGAGTGCTCATATGTTCCAGTCTGGCCGAAAATGACAAGGGAGCACAGCAGAGGCCGTGTTTGATTGCCAATAACTCCGCTTCTGCTGAATGCATTGAAGTACATTTCGTGGCAAAGTATTTCCGAAATAGCCTATTTTCACTTCAAATGTATTTCTCCACTTCGATAAAAAGTGGCTCAGGGCCTCTTTAAGTTGCGCATGGCTCGAGGCTAGCTGAGTGTTCAAAACTAGTCGAAATTAGCGAGACCCGACGGCTACAACACTGATAAGCAGGGTGGCCAAAGTTCAATTCCTACACGGGCGACCGTGGCCGAGCGTGATAAGATGATAGTCGGCTTCTTCCCGAAGTATATAATTATTATCGAAATTCTAAAGCAGATTTTTGAGATTCCAAAACAGATTAAGCTTCGTCAATAAATATGCACAGTAACAGAAAGGAGAACATTAAAGGGAGAAGCGCACTGATTCAAAGACCCTTCTTGAGTGATGTCAGCTATTGGCCAATAGCAGCCACTTATGGGAATGTTCTTTTTTACAAAATAAAGCGTCCAGAAAAGAGTGAGGAGCAGGCTTCTGTTGAAAAGACAGCGTTTGAGAGGAAAGCTACTTCGCGCTCCGCTTGTGAGCTGCATCCTAGTGCCGCGCACGACTGCAAAACTTGTCTAAGATGTTCACAGCAGTGTATGCCATCCGTGGACTACATTCTTTCACCAAGCCCAAAGGGTGGCTCAGGAACCCTTTAACACAGCCCCGAATCAAATGTGCGCTCACTTTTTATGCGTCCAAAGTAGAACCCTAATGTAGTAATTACATTAAAACTTCCAAACAAAGTATAAATCTAACATGCACTCAATTTTTTAGGAAGAAAAATATATGTGTTGAACAACGAGGGCCAGTTTTCTAAAGTCCGCTTCGCTGCAGTACACTTGTGTTATGCGATAAAGCACACAAATGCCGGAAAGGCAATTTTGGTTTCATGTCCGATTGCACTGCACAGGAAATCTTCAGCCCAATTTTCTTGAAAAAAAAAAAAAGAAGTTACGCGTTAGAATTAGGTAAATACCATAATTGGCCATTGCGAGCTAAGGTTATTGCTTGAACATCTTCCTAGGGCTGGCCGAAAATAGGCATTTTCAACAGGTCATGACGCGTGTTCCAACACATTCACTGTACCCTAAGATCAGCTGAGACAAACACTGCCACTAAAGCAGTCACCACTGGTATCACCACTGGGGTCACCACAGAGGTCAGGCACTAACTGGCCAAATTGCTGACTTGCAAAGTTCTGGCTAACCAAGTTCAAATTATCTGGCGAAGGCCTGGCGAAGGCCAATTTTAGGATCGAAATAAAGAAAGTTTGAGCCCATGAAAATGCATGGGCACAGGCACGGACCTTTGGTAAGGATCAAATTGACCGAAAAATCGAATTAACTGGAGTCAAAGTAACGGAAGTCTACTGTACCTTGTAGTTCATATTTTAGGTGACATTCACAGCGACATCACATTATTTTTGTTTATAGTGACTGTGCACATCAAGAGACAAATTCTTACTTGGCGGTTAGCGCATATACTACCATTTACAGTCGAATCCCCCTACAACAATGCCGCTACAACGAAATTTCCGCCACAACGAAGATTTTCCAATTCCCCGTCAGCTGCCCATAGAAAGTAATGCAAAAAAAGTCCTTTCACAACGAAGGCGTTTTATTCGGTATTTCCGCTTCCACAAACTTTTCGAGAACGAAACTGGGACTGAATTGAAATTGAAACTGCCGAGTAGTCAAATTAGAAGGCCCTTCCAAAGCTGTGACGATCGTATGTCCGCTTGAACGAGGTTTTTGCGAACGAAATCAAATTAAAAATACTGGTTTAAGCCACTGCAATACATAGCCACGCGTGATCACGACGCGCCTGCGCGACACTGCTGCAGGGGATCACCACAATCGCTGCCGTTTTCTGTGGTGTGTGTCGGGTTGAAATGGCTACGCCAACGAAGAGGCGTAAATTTCTCTCGGCACAGAGAAATACGATCGGTAGAAGGCACATACGATCACCGAGGCAGAAAGCAGAAGGAAAAATCTCGCAGTTTCACCCACAAGGCGAAGCATCGGTTGCAACAGCAGATTAGTAGACAGCTATACGAACTAAAGATAGTAGTTTTATTGGCCGTATAAACTTGTAAACATTCGCTAACTAAATTACCGGGCACGGTGTCACACGCGCACAGATAAACATGAACAGATCTCGCTCGATGACCGCGGAAACTCCGTGTCAACATGCTGGAGTGAGACGAACGAATTGACCTCCGTGCCGTCTCTCGCTTCACCGCGAACTAAGCGTCGAAAGCACAGCATACACGACTCTACCGGCACTAGTTGCACTTTGCCCCCATCGCAGATCGCTTTGAAGATGAGGCCCGGGCAGGCGCACACTTTGTGCACGTCTCAAATTGCTTTCAAGATAGCGGCCGCGCCGCAGCCGCTGTTGTCAACAAGATGCTAACGTCTCGTCGCCTGGAGAAAATGACTATCGGCTAGACACACCGACTCCGGTGACTGCTTTGAAAGTAATGGTTCATTTTCACCTCATCAGAAAAGTTATCAGAACCCATGACAATTGCAATGGCTCTTTTAGTGGACTCTGAGACTCGCGTAACGCCTTTGCTTGCCGTGAAGCGTAAGAAATCCAGGCTGACCGACTTCGGGAAATAAAACTTCCGGCAAGCACAAGCTTGCCAAGCTTGCCGACTTTGTCATAAATATGCAGTGAAATTGTGATAATTCAAACCGCTTCATTGCGACGGTGCATGTGCCGCAAAATGAGTGTTTCGCGATCGGCCGGGCACGCGTGTTGGGTTAGGCGTCTGACGCAAAGTTCGAAAAATGCAGTAACAGCGGCGCGAAATGCATTCTCTCGTGAAGCTGAAACTTTATCGACTGCCTTCGGTACGTCTCAACCTTTCCCCCCCCCCCGCCATCGCGAAGATTTCCCTGACGATGGTTTCGGTTTCGTTCGCGGCTTTGCCATTTGGCGTACGTATATACATACCAATTTCGCGTCAACGAAATTTTTCGTGTGTCCCGTGAATTTCGTTGTAGCGGGACTCGACTGTAGTGCATAGTTATGCCATATTCCCGCCAGGTACTATACTCACGAAACAAAATGCATCAATTCAGGGCTAACTAATGTGCATGCCTGTGTCAAGTTCGTATTACATTCATCACTCAAAAAGTGAATGTACCTGCGTAAAACACTGAAAATACAACCCACGCCTGCACCGACTCTTTTGAAGAAGAAAATGTGGGTGTAGTTCTCATGCATGCTGTTGTCAGTACAGTAAAAGCTCGTTAATTCACACCTCGTTAATTCGAATTTTCGAATAATTCGAACTAAGTGGCACAGTCTGGCCATGCTCCATAGAGCCCCATGTATTGAAAAGCTCGTTATTTCGAATGCTAATCCGGCCCGCCACGGATAATTCGAACTGTGCGCCGCTGTAGCCAGCTCGCAGTCTCTGCTGTTAAGCGACAGATGGCGCGACATACACTATCATCATCGCGTGTTTTTAGGGGGCAGCACTTGCGTTTATTCGCAAATGCTCTGCCGCATTGTCATGGACAGTGGGATACGCAGTGCGTTTCGTGGCAACCCCGAAAATCGGCCATTCTCTCCATCGCCAGTGCAATCGCAACGTCTAACTTCTAAGCCTCTCTTTTGTTCTGTACACGTCCGTCGCAGACCGAAAATGCTCGCGTGCCGCTATGTCGTCATGTGGAAAGTACCGTGCCAAAACGTTGAAGGAAAAAGTGGAAATTTTGCGGGAAGTGGATGCAGGGAAACAGAGTAAGAATGAAATCGCCAAAAAGCACGATATACTGAGAAGCACGCTGTCAACCTACATCCGGAATGAGAAGACTATTGAGGACTTGTACGCGGCTGAAACTTTCGCCAAGGATCGGAAAAGAATTCGTACAGCAAAGCACCCGGACCTGGAGGCAGCGTTGCTCACATGGATTAAGGAAAAACGGAGCCAGGATATCCCATTGAGTGGCCCCATCATTGTAGCGAAGGCGGCTGATTTCGCGCTATGTCTGAACGTCTCCGACTTCGCCGCTTCGGACGGATGGTTTCACCGCTTCAGGGACAGACACGACCTCGTTTTCCGCAGTGTGTGCGGCGAAGCCAAAGCCGTAGACGTGGAAACCTGCACCGTGTGGAAGGAATGGTGCGCTACTAGACCACCTGAACAGGTACGCAGCATCCGATATTTTTAATGCCGACGAGACCGCCTTGTTTTTTAAACTGTTGCCGGACAAAACGATCACCTACAAGGGGGACGTGTGCGCAGGCAGCAAACGTTGCAAAGAGCGTGTGACGGTGTTGCTCGGGGCCAACATGACTGGAACCGAGAAGCTCCCCCTATTTGTGATAGGGAAGTCGCAAAAGCCTTGATGTTTTAAGAACATCCGCACGCTGCCGGCCGACTATGCACTAAATAAGGCCTGGATGACGGGCGAGCTTTTCAAGCAGTGGCTAAGGAAACTCGACCGAAAATTTGAGCTCGGCAAGAGGCAGATTCTCCTCCTCGTCGACAACTGCTCGGCACACAAGGTGGAAGTCGAGTTGAGAGCCATTGAGCTGATTTTTCTTCCGGCTAACACCACTGCGGCTCTTCAGCCTATGGATCAGGGCGTTATAAAAGTTTTGAAAAGCTTTTATATACGCCACGTTCTCGAGAAGTTGCTCCTGTGCTCCGATAATGAGAAGAGCTACACCGTCACTCCGCTCACAGCCCTGCACATGCTTGTGCGTGCCTGGAATCGGGTAACCACAGAAACAATTGCAAATTGTTTCCGGCACTGTGGTTTCGGAGCCCTAAACGCAGACGCAAATGAAGTTGAAGAGAACGTCCGCGCTCCGGTTCATGTACGGGAGGTGCTCGGCGATGTGGACTTCAGCGACTACGTGAATGTCGACAGCTGTGCGGTGGTCTGCGGTGCCGTGACCGATGATGAAATCATCGCCCAAGTCGTCGGCGAAGATGAAAACCCAGCCGTGGACGATGACGACGCGAATGATGATGATGATGATGTTGGTGAAACACCGGTACGACCTTCGTTGGCACAGGTGATGGACAAACTGAATCACGCCCGGCTTTTCTTCAGTTTCGAAGAAGGCGAAGACGATGCTTTCCGGCTCATTCGAGCTCTGGAAGATAAAGCGGCAGCAATCGCTTTCAGAGGCAAAAAGCAGAAAACCATTACGGACTTTTTTTTGCAAGTAAATGTACCTAGAGGTGCTCTACCTTTTTTTTTTTGTCATCTGATGTGGCTTTCTTTAATCACTCTCGTTAGTTCGAACTTGTTAAGTGTCCCCGTGAAATTCGAATTAACGAGCTTTTACTGTACCAGATTTTCAGCCAGTGCAGGCCGGCATGCGTATAAATTCAAAAAAAGGCAAGATGCCGTGCTCACCTGCGCCCCAGTGTCGCGAAGTGGAAGTGCATGAGCTCTGGGTCACTGCGGTTGAGCTGCTCGTGGCTCTCGTAGTCGTGCACGTTCATGAGGTCTGCGTACAGGCCGTACACCTCGCTGCGGCTCGCCTCGGGGCTGCTGCCACTGTCGTTGCCGCTGTCGGTGCTCACGCCTCCGGCACTGCTCAGGGTCAGTCCGCTTGCAGCGTTGGCCCGGGCGCACAGGGAGAGGCCACGGGGAAGTGTCTTGGCGCCAGACATGTGTATGTTCTCAGTGGCCGTCCGGCGAAGCGCTGTGTCGCAAGGCAAACACAAGAGGCAATCAGCATCGAGACACTGAGCTCCTTCCTTATGCGTGTCTATCTGACATGATGCATACGTGCAATGGTGGGAACTGGTTTCGACAGTGGTTACGGCGGCTAAAACTGGAGATGGCACTAGTGCTGCGCTGCCAGCAACAATTATTGGCGAGGGTAGCACAGGTACTTGAGCAAATTTTTGCCTTCCATCGCGACAAAAATGCGACCATGGTGGCCAGGAACCTAAACAGCGACGTTGTCTTAGCACGACTCGTTCACTGCAGTAGGTTGAAACCTAGAAGACGTGGCCTTTGGCAATAGCTTCATTAACTTAAAGGGGGACTGGAGAGAAAAATGATTTCCAGCTGTGTTGGTAAATTACCCTTCTACAAGACCAAAAAGGCCACTCTTACTGTAAAAAAAGAGGATTTGAAAGTCAGAAAATACGGAAAACAAAAGGTGGGTGGCGACGCCGCATTCACGTTCCAGCACCAGCCTTTCGTGGCTTCGCATATTTTGAAGCCATCTACTTGGGCCTAGTTAATTTTTTATCAGTAAATTGTATTCTAGAAAGGCCAAAGACTAAACTTGGGCAGTTTCAAAAACATTTACTGAGCCACAACGACCAAAATCTGAAAAAAAAAAAGTTTTTTCGAAATCCGTGACATCACTCTAACGGAACTGTCCCGAGGTTCTGGCGCACGCTAAATTCAGGAAATGAAACTTTGACCTTCGTTTTCTCTTCCAATAATCAATCCATTACTATGGAATAAACGAAAATAAGAGTTTCAAAAGAATACTTGAACAGTGCCATCTGATTTCGCATTTCCCTTTAGTGTCCCTTGAACATTCTCTTATTAAGGTTTCTTTCCGTGTACATACTGGGAGCATAGGAAACGCCACGCCACCTACCCCTTGTTCCCAGCTTGTGGCTGGCAGGTGTCGAGGGCAAGACAGAGTCTGACTTCTGCTTCTGAACACCGCTCGTGCTGGCTGCGTCCAGCTCTGCCTCCTCTGTCGCGGCATCGCCTCCTTCCACATCTTTCGCTGCTTTCGCCAGTTCTTCTTCTTCCTCTTCGCCTTCTTCCGCAAGCTGCTCCGCACCCGCCTCTTCTGGGGCAACCGAAGTCTGC
This sequence comes from Dermacentor silvarum, assembly GCF_013339745.2. Lineage (NCBI taxonomy): Eukaryota > Metazoa > Arthropoda > Arachnida > Ixodida > Ixodidae > Dermacentor > Dermacentor silvarum. The sequence goes on along the minus strand of NC_051156.1, from coordinate 169,745,719 downwards.
AAGTGTTGGTGCAAAGTCATGACATGAGCACTGGCATCCAGTGTGTAGGTTGTGTAAGCTTGGCCATAGAACTCTATAAACTGGGCTAGAAAATTACTTGTCACGCACATTTTACTTTCGCACCCATATTCCTTCAGAAAGCCCAATGAGGCGAAAGAAGTGCTGTCCAGAGGCATTTTTGCAATGCTCTATTGTCACACATCTGAGGGGCTTAATACGTGCGATGAAAAAAAAAAAAAAAGCAATTGCCTCTCTGCATTTTTATTCATTCAGTTTTGTTCCCAAATTTGGGGATTGGTTTCTTTAGATAGGGGGGGGGGGGGGGGCACAGCTGTTTATTGTACGCTTACTGCCAATCCTTCAAGACTTTAGCAGGAAGCACAAGTACAGTGGTGCAAAATTTCACCAACAATGCAAAAATAAATATAGTGAACAGGTTTGGCAAGATGTGAAATAAAATTGCATACAAGTGCCACAAATCCCAAAATTTCTTTGGGAACTCGGCTGGAATTTTCCACCACTCATGTTTAAGCACTTGGGTGATTGAAACTTCTAATACACCACCCAAGTGCTTGAAGTCATGTTGAGAAGTCAGCACAGTGTTTGTTACGCAGCTTTCTTTCCTGCCACACCGAAAGTAAATGGAAAATATTCAGTGCAGTTCACTGTTAAAGCAAACACACGCATAGAGCACCTACAAGCTTTCCCCCCAGGCAAGTGTACAATCGTCCAGATTTGCAGCAAATGACTTGTGGCTGGTGACGTTGGCACCTTTCTACATTACCTGTGCAGTGCACACTGACACAGCCTCGGCCAGCACTTGCACATAAAGCACCAGCTAAGTGAGAGCAGCATATTAGAGTGCTCTAAGCATGGACCGCACTGTACCCTTTTCAGGAGGAAGCCTAACCAAAGTAGCGTAACATATAGGGCCAATGTTGGGCCAACATGGTACAATATAGCACTAATGAGTCCCGATGTTGGCCTCGCACTGGCCTTGCATCCTGTGCTGCTAGAGAGAGCAATGCAACATTGGCTGACCCTGTGTTGCTGGGCCCTGCCAGATCCACGACGAGACGGGTGCACCCGCTGGCTGTAGGCACAGCAGGAAGGTGACTGGTCCTCGGTGTCCATGGTGCGCCAGGTAGGTGCGGCCTCCCAGGATGGGCACGCCCTCGAGGCGAGGCAGCGGCAGTGTTAGCACCACCCCGGCACTCGTGCCCACCCACAGCAGGCCCGGGCCAGCCACCAGGGAGGTCACTGTCACAGCTGGCCGCACACTGCCTTGCTTGGCTGCACGTGTTGCAGATGTGGGCACATGCCAAGAGGCTTGAGACATGCTTTTACCATAATATAGCCACACACCAGTCCCAGCTTCCTCACGTAAGGGATCAGTTTAGAAACACCCAGAAAGTTCCAGCACATTCTGCACAGCAGACAAGATAATAGTGCCCACAACACAACTTCTGCCACAGCTCTACTGTTGGTGCAAAGGATGTCACTACAGGTGTCTTTCATGAACTGTGCAGCAACTCAAGCACTTGGTTCAGTGAGTGGTGCATCCTCCAGCATTTTACTGCACAATAACATGAAGAGAAAGTGCACACAGGCCAGACAGCCATCCTGTGTAATATACTCACTCACAGTATATATGTGTACAGTCAAATCTCAATATCCCGTATTTTCCTGGTCTATAAGTCGCACCTTTGTATAATTCACATCCCCCTCAAACAGCAGTTTTTCCGGAAAAAAAATATGTATACAAGTCGCACCGGTGTATACGATGCACCCGTTCATTCGGTAAGCGATTTAAAAAAAAATTAGTGACATTTCACTTCGTGAATGTGTGTCACATGCAAGCGTATGGGTGCCATTCCTATACAATTGCAATAGCAATGCTATGGACACTTCAGGTGCATTTTTGCCGTCGCGGTTGCCGCGATGTTCCGTATAAAGTCCAAGGACAATAACATCGTCCCCGTGCGCCGTATGCTGTATGTGTGAGGGAAAGCATGCAATGGTGAGCCGAATCGTGCACAAGGGAGGAAAGCGGGAAGGCAGCGCGGAAAGGAGAGGGGTTGGCTTGTACTCTGATAGCAACTGTTTAGGTTACAGAGTGGTGCGCGCCGTATCTTGAAAACGATCTGCAGATGTGACGACTTCGGGGTTGGTCTACTCGCGGTCGGCCTGACGCCGCTTGCGTTGCTGCTCCGTCCTCGCATGGTGCTCGGCTACTATATCACAACAAGAACCCGGTACATCGATAGCGCGCACACAACCTGTAGCAATTGCCAGAGGAGGTCAACCCAGCACACTTCGCGTGGCCACAGCATCCAATCCGATTTTGAAAATTTTTCCGGAAAAGAAAGAAAAAAATGTTTATAAGGGCCAATATGCACCGATGAAAAAAAACTCAGAAAAAAAAAACAAGTTATACACCGGAAAATATGGTAACACACCTCAATTTAGCAAAACCTGACATAACAAACATTTTTTAATTTCCCAAACCTAATTCCATTGAAGATAACAAGTTTTCTTTTTTCCGCACAATTTAGTGAAGCCATTCTGTTCCTCAGTTTTAATTTAACAATGTCCACAATCATCGCATGCATGTTAAGGCTTAGAAGTAGTCACGGAAAAAACATTGCTCAACATTTTACCTTGCATAATGAACCCCAGCTTTGTGTAAATGTTCGGGGGAAAAAAAAGTGTGTTCATTATGCAATATGGTAAGTAGAATGAACTGCATTTTCTATGACCATGCCTTCCGAGTGAAGCATGGAATCTCCAATCAACCACCCACCTGAAAGGAAGCGATTGACACCCTCAGCAACGTCAACATCCTGTAGGTGCTGGAACGTTTCTGTGTGGTAGAGGCTGATGCGAGATGAGTTCTTCAGTGCAATCCAAAGTCCCGTGCCCGAATGAGCCATGAGGTAGGCCTGGCCACCTTCCTCTTGGTTCAAAGTATGCGTCCTCTGCACAGCAAGCACTCATCAGTGTCAATGAAACACTTGCACCCACACTTACAAACATGGTTCGAGCAAACATAGCTCTGTCGCCACGGCTGAAACCAGTAGAGCCTCCTGTCATGTCAAATGCAACCACTAATACTTGAAGAAATGTTTGTTTTAGAATCAGTGACCACTTCTTTAACTGATTCAGGTCTGGTAAACAACACAGGTGTACATGAAGTATCATGCATCTGGTGTTATCATTGTAAATGCCAAACAGTAAAGTGAACAAATGAGAGAAAGCCAGCTGGATTTCTGGTCCCAGGAACAACAGCTGCTGCTGTGGGCTTTATTGTACTGACGAATGCAGCAAATGTCTCGTAAAGACATTCCCATACCAAGCAAAGTTAAGATAGTAAACACTGTGCAATCAGCACAGAGGCCTACCTGTATGTCCGACGTAAATGCATCAAGCACGTAGATCTTGTCTGCACAGGCACAGTACAGCAGAGTTCCCAGGGGAAGTAGGGATGTTATGGGCTCCGTGCCCAGGACGAGAACACCAGGGGATTCCAGATCCCAAGCACCAGTTGCTTAGGCACAAAGAGAGAGAGAGAGAAAGGATAGTTCTGACAAGTGCAAAGTGTCAAAAATATGCACTAAGAAGAAAGACAACAGGACAAAGAGGGCAAAGACTGTAGAAAGAGATACAAAAATAGATGGAGTTGTTCCTTATAAGCAAACAGCCAATATTTTTTTTAACAGTGAAGCTGTTTAAGCCAGCCATAATTTATGGTGCATAGCAAGAAACTACCAAGAAAGAAAATAAACTTTCTTGCCAAGGCGGGATACGAACCCGCGTACCCCCGGTCCCAAAGCGAGCGTCGTAACCACTAGGCTATACAGCCACGCCTGCAGAGCATGCATTTATGTGAACCATATCATTGCGTTCGAGCGTCGTCGTCTTCGTCCACAGCTATCGCGTTCGTACGCTCGTGCTCTGCGAGGTGAACAGGTTTTGCACGCTATGAGACGCATTCTTGGAGTGGGTCTCCTGGAACGCGGTGTCGGTGTTGCAACCTGCACTATGCAATGTGCAGTGATGGCCGTAAGTCCGAGATGCGCGAAAAAAAATTTATCATCATCATCATCATGAGTAATCAGATGAAAAGTTTGCGCGCACTTCCCGAAAATGCTAGGCTACGATCACCCAGCTTCGCTGTTTCAAGCGTTGCGCGGCCGAGTGCAAGGTTAAGCATTTTTTTACTTGAGAAGACAGCAATTGTGCACTGATGCATGTGATAGCAACTGTGTGCAGTAAGATTCAGAGTCTATTATTTTAATTCCTAGCTAAGGCCAAGCCCATAAAGGCACCTTAACAATTATAACCTGCACACTGGCTGTAGCCATCATGCACTCGAGCCAATAATAAACCTCAAATCAGTGTTTGCTGCAACAATTGCATCTGTCCAAGTCAACTGCACCCACACTATCTCTGGCATTTGTAAAAGGAACTTATTTGCCGTTTCACGTAAGTAATCTACAAATGTGGCCCAACCTAATTCTTCTCTCCTGTACTTCTTTAGGCAGGTGACTATTCAGCAAGTCTAGGCTTGACATGAAAAGGTTTGACTGTACTGATTCTCTTGCTTTGCATTTTGTACTCAATCATCATCACCATCAGCCTAATTTATGTGCAGAACATGATGAAGGCCTCACGCAATCTCTCATTACTAATTTATGTGCAGAACATGATGTGAAGGCCTCAAGCAATCTCTCATTACCCCAGTTACAGATAGAGAAAAAAAAAAAAAAATGCAGGTGGAACACTACAAGCATGGCCATGTTATGCTGGATAGACACGAATGTACTACAGACACAAGGCACAGCCTACCTGAGTCCCTCTGGTAGATATTGAGAGAGCCGTTGCTCAGGGCCACGTACACACGTTCGCAGTGGTAAAGTATCTGGGTCACAGGTGCCACCACTGTTGTGCTGCCCACTTCGGTCCACTTGTCCGGAGATGAAGCCAGCAGCAGAATCAACCTGCACGGCAGATGCGACCTTAGGCTTCAGAACTGCGGTACAGAACTGCAACAGTTAAATGTGGCTAGCAGAGACACGCAACAATGCACAGTGATGATCCCTTGTGTTATCAGCAATGTTGAGCACTGACCAATTAGCACTTCACACGAGATCTTGCAGGCTAGTCCGTATATTTGTTTCGCCATGTTGCCAACTGCTACTGCAAAAAGAAAAAGAAAACTAAGAGTGTTAGTCAAGCAAAACTTTTCAGCAACAAGTACCAACTGCTCACCACTGCTGATTGGTCCCCAAAATTACTGCATGCAATTTTGCTGATGACATCACACACTCACCCCACCCCCACCTAAAAAATTTTTATTCTGGGGTTTTATGAGGCAAAACCATGATCTGATTATGAGGCACGCCGCAGTGGCGGACTCCAGATTAATTTTGACCACCTAGGGATCTTTTTAAAACTTGACCACCCACCGGCCAAGTTTTAATTATCCGGCGAAGGCCAATTCTAGGACCGAATAAATAATGAAAGTTTGCACTCATAGAAATGTATGGGCGCCGGCCAGGACTTTCGGTTGGGATCGAATTGACCGAAAAACCTAAATAACCGGAGTCGAATTAATGGAAATATACTTTCTCACGTCCCCTGGTATTCGTCTTCCCCGAACAGCTCTTGCATCTGCTGACTGTTTGGCTTGACCGCGTGACATACACAGCAATGGGGAGAGTTGTGTGTCGTAGCTATACACCTATGACAAGAGATGGCGTGAGTGTTCCGATGCTAGTGCAACCTTACAGCACGGATAGCTTGGGCACGAGAAGAACTTGTTTCTCTCCAGCTGTGGGATATCGGTGCAATCATTCATGCTCTTTGCAGGACTGTCCCGCGGAAGGCTTCCTGTTTCGCTTGTACTCTGTTAGTTGCTAGCTACTGCCAGGTGGCTAGCACACACAGCGATGTCCACGGTGACGGCAGAAATGCGCTTCGCAATAAAATGTTCTTCTGCGCGGTTACTACTTGAATTGGATTCGACGGCGACAGCGAATTCGCACCCCCTACCAGAGGCTTCTTTGCGTTACCGGGAGCTAACGCACAATGACAGTTGCTAGCCACCTTGGTGGCTAGCAAACAACACCCCCCACAGCCAATCTCGGAGAAAAGTTTGGGCAAATAGGACTTGACGCTGCTACTACGCCTCTGGACAGGCATCGTCTCGCCTTCCACACGAAAGTGCAGTCAAACCTCGTTAATACGTACCCGCTTAATATGTAATTGCGGTTTAAACGTAGTCGCGAAGATTCCCCCACCTAGCCCACATTGAACCCCATGTATTGGCTGACCGCTTAAGACGTAGTCGCTCATTACCCACCAAACGGTTCGTGCGTACTATTTTTTTTTTATCTACACACACAGGCACAAAATCAGCAAAATCTCATGTGCGCAGACGTTCAATTCTCGAGTTGCAACGCCCGGACAACAGCCACCAGCAATAGTGAGCTTAAAACGTGGCCACCGTGACGTATTTCCGTCTCATTAAGCTGTTGCCGATTGCGGCGCACAAAAGCATGGCCTTCGAGATTAGCTCCCGGTAACGCGAAGAAGCCGCCGGTAGGGGGTGCGAATTCGCTGTCGACGTCGAATCCAATTCAAGTAATAACTGCGTAGAAGTACATTTTATTGCGAAGCGCATTTCTGCCGTCAACGCGGACTTCGCTTTGAGGTTCCGTAGAAAGTGCAAACATGGTAACATCGTCGCCGTGCACCGTACGCTGTATGTGCGACCGAAAGCTTGCAAGGGTCAGCCACCTATCTCGTGCGTGCGAGGGAGAAAGGCGCGGCGGAAGCGCGCTGCTTCTGTCGTGCACGGCGGGAGAGGCGAGAAAGGGAGGGGTTTACTTCGGCGGCGGCCGCCGTACCGTATTTTCGAGCGTATAACCTGCCCTTGCTTATATAAACCACACCCCTAACTTTGAACTCCACAAAAAAGAAAAAAAATAACCTCGTGTATAACCCACACGCGTATCCGAAAAAATTAGGACAAGGAAGTTACAACTACGCGCAATCATCATTTCGTTTTCAAAACAAATTTATTTCAAAATGACTGCCGCAACTTTGTCAGTGCTGTCGTCCGATTCACTGCTGCCATCCGAGGCTTCATCGCTGCTCTCAAAGACGTAATCGCCTTCAAAACCATCTTGCAGCAGCTCTGTTGCCGATTTCTTCAGCAGCGGCTACGATCTTCAGTTTCTCTTTCACTGTGAAAGACTGCCGCCGAGGTACACTCGTGATACCTAAACAAGGCTGGCCAACTGTGCCAACTGGGCTTACAAGAAACGGCACCTGACTCATGCGAAAAGCGTGCGAAAAGCACCTAACCAGACTATGGATGTGGATCTGGCTATAACCTGTGTTGGCCTCTTATTGGCTTAACACACGTCGGTGTCGATAGGCATGTGGACAACGCGGACTTTGCACGGCAGGCCGCGCGTTGCCGTGAAGCCAACCCCCACCCCCTCCCTTCGCGAATCTTCGCAGATAACCCGCACCCCCACTTTTTAAGCAATTTTTTCCAATTTTTGGTGCGGGTTATATGCGAGAAAATATGGTATCTTGAAAGCGATCTGCTGCGTGGAAAAAGTGCGAGCCCGCACGGGCCTCATCTTCAAAGTAATCTGCAGACAAAGTGCAACTAGCGCTGGTAGCTTCGTATGCACTGTGCTTTCGACGTCTAGTTTGCAATGAAGCGAGAGCCAGCACGCTCGCTGCTGTTGCCGTGAGCGTTCTCACAGCGAATTTCTGCGGTCATCGTGCGAGATGTGTTCATATTTACGAGTGCACGTGTTACTATGTGCTTGTTAATTTAGTTAGTAAGCGGGGCCTCATGGACAAACTGGCTCGCGGCCTTATCAAGTTCGAAGATGCCGTTGTCACGGCAAGGCCGCCACGGCGGCAAGTGAAGATTACCGATTTTTTGCTGCCTACTGGCAAACGCTCTGCAGGACTATCAATAAAGTTGTTACCAACCAACCCGCAAATAAAGCCTGTGTGAGTGCGTGTGTTTGAGAGCATGGTGACGTAGTGCTTTTCCGGCCGGTAAGTAGCCACTAAACTGGCATTGGCGGTTAATTTGTTCATCGTTTAGGGCGTACCTAAACGTTGTTCCCGGCCAACTACATATTGCCGCGACAACTTGGTCACATTCAAATTGCGCGCCCTTCGTATTGGACAATGTGCACGCCGTTCCGTGGTGTTGTTCAGCAGCAACAGGCAGCGATCTTCGTGGCACGAGCAACCGGTTGGACCCGGCTCGCATGCGCCACGCGCACGAGGCAGGACTCGAGAAGAAAGAAGAAGACGGTTGGAACGCCAGTTTTAGAACGCGACTGCCGGGCATTCTTGACAACCGCAGTGACTTTAAGTCGTGGGCACAGGTTCGCCCTTATTAAATATCGTTGTTTTCTTAACCTGTGTTCCTCAACATCGTTACATTTCTGGTGGAGGTGCTGGGTATGAGTCGAAGTCCCACGAACGAAAGTCAGCGTAGCCCCGACCACCAGCGAGTCCATCCCGCGGAGCTGACACCTGTGCACCAGCGGATCAGCCGCCGTCTTCGAGGTGACTCTCCCGAATTCGGCCCTCTTCTCTTCACGCCAAGAGAAACTCGGACAATGGACGCCGCCACAATGACTAGCCAGGTAACACCGGCACAGCTGGTCGTAAGCCAACCTCGCAAGCCACCAACATTCCATGGAGACTCGTTCGAAGACGTGGAAGACTGGTTGGAACTGTTCGAGAGAGTGGCAAGCTTTAATGAATGGAATGAGAGACAGAAGCTCCGTAACGTATATTTCGCTTTGGAGGACTTCGCAAGAACGTGGTATGAGAACCACGAACCCTCTTTGTCCTCTTGGGAGGAATTTCGACGACAACTGCTAGCAACATACGCCAGCACGGATCGTAAAGAAAAGGCGGAAATTGCCCTTCAAGCTAGGAACCAGCTCACAAACGAGAACGTGGCGATGTACATCGAGGACATGTCCCGCCTGTTCAAGCGCCTGTTCAAGCGTGCTGATCCCACCATGAGTGAAGATAAGAAGCTGCGCCATCTCATGCGGGGGGTTAAGCAAGAACTCTTCGCAGTTCTTGTCCGCAACCCACCGCGCACGGTCGCAGAGTTCCGAACCGAAGCAACAACCATCGAAAAGACGCTGGAACAGCGGGCTCGGCAATACAACCGGGAGGCAAGCTGTGCACCTGCCCATGTCTTCTCTGGAGGCATGCCGAACGACCTTGAAGCCCTGCGGGAGCTCATCCGGTCAGTAATCAAGGAAGAGCTCAACAAGTTGCAGACACCTCAGGCTCCAACTGCACTATCTATCGTCGACGTTGTCCGGGACGAACTGAGGCAGGTCATAAGGGATCCAGAGCGTGAGCCACAGCCGATGCGGGGCACCCCTACGTACGCCGACGTACTCAGGCAACCCGCGGTGCACAGTAGTGGAGCAGTTGCCACGACCGTTCCCTACCCGTCGACAGTACGCAGTGCACCTCGTCTGTTGGAACCACCGGCTGCCTATCCACCTCCAGCACGTAGTGCACCTCGTTTTGTGGAACAAAGGCCCCGGAAAAGCGACGTCTGGCGTGACCACGAACGCAGACCTCTGTGTTTTCACTGCGGAGAAGCGGGTCACCTGTATAGGTTCTGCCCATACCGTCAAGCTGGATTAAGAGGTTTTCCTTTAAGTGCACCATGTCCCCGAAACGGTGAACGGCCAGCAGAGATAGAAGAATACTTGTCCACGCGCCAAAGCCCCATTGCTCCTCGCCAACATCAGTCACCGTCGCCCATGCGCTACCGATCGCCTAGCCCACGCGCGTCCCCAAGATTGCCTAGGCGTCGTTCACCAAGCCCACACCAGGAAAACTGAAGCAAGCGACCTGTGGAGGTGAGGCCGCTGATAACCAGAGTTTCGAAGATCCTCCAACACGGTTCCAGTGCGATGACGAGATAATTCCAGTAAACAGATGCAGGAACGAAACGATTACATCAGATTTGCGGTTGATAATAGACGGATGCGAGCTGAATGCCTTAGTCGACACTGGCGCTGATTATTCAGTAATAAGCTTAAAGATGGCGAAGAACCTGAAAAAAGTTGTGACGCAGTGGACTGGACCGCAGATACGCACGGCAGGCGGTCATCTTATTACGCCCCTTGGCCGATGCACCGCAAGACTTACGATAAAAGGCTTCACCTATGTTTCCGACTTTATTGTACTGCCAGAATGTTCACGGGAACTTATATTAGGAATGGATTTTCTACAAGCTAACGGCGCCATAATTAACCTACGTCGGTCCAGTGTGTCTTTCTCGACAAAACAAGCTATACCTGTGGAAGAATCGGAGGAGCGACGTCTTGCTGCACTACGCGTCGTTGATGATGATGTAACTGTGCCGCCACGCTGCAGTATAATGGTTCTTGTGGAGAATGAAACATTTTGCGACCGGGAAGGCATAGCGGATGGAAACATAGAGCTCTTTTTGAACAAATGTATTTGCGTGGCTCGGGGTCTTGTGCACTTAAGCAATGGCCGTGCAAATGTCGCACTTACGAATTTTGGAAATGAATTCCAACACATCGCACAAGGAACAGCTATTGCCTTTTTCTACGAGTTCTGTGTAGCGACCGAATTATGCAGCCTAACGACAACGTCAACTGCTTTGCCAGGAACCTGCAGTGCCGACAGATCAATTACCGTCAACCCAAGACTCCCGGAAGCTCAAAAGAGACAGATACATGCCCTGATAAATGATTTTTCTGACTGCTTCTCTACTTCATCGAAGGTACGGCGCACGTCTGTTGCAAAGCATCGAATCATAACAGAGGACGCCACAAGACCGGTATGCCAGCACCCGTATCGAGTTTCACCAAAAGAAAGGGAGATCATCAAGAAGCAAGTAGAAGAGATGCTTTCAGATGACGTTATTCAGCCTTCCAGCAGTCCATGGGCGTCTCCCGTAGTGCTCGTTAAGAAAAAAGATAACACACTTCGATTCTGCGTCGACTACCGTAAATTGAACAGCGTAACTAAGCGGGATGTATACCCCCTTCCTCGTATCGACGATACGTTAGATCGGCTGAGATGTGCAAAGTTTTTCTCCTCCCTGGATCTCAAGAGTGGTTATTGGCAAATAGAGGTGGATGAGCGCGACCGTGAAAAGACAGCATTCGTAACCCCTGACGGCCTCTACGAATTTAAAGCGCTCCCATTCGGCCTCTGTTCCGCGCCTGCAACGTTCCAGCGAATGATGGACACTGTGCTCGCTGGATTGAAATGGCAGTCGTGCTTAGTGTATTTGGATGATGTGGTTGTATTTTCCGCAACATTTGACCAACATCTAGAGCGACTGCGACTAGTATTAGAAGCTATTCGCGCAGCACACTTGACAATTAAGCCGGAAAAATGCCAGTTCGGCTTCGATGAACTTCGGTTTCTCGGACACGTCATCAGTGCTGAAGGCGTTCGGCCAGATCCGGAAAAGACAGCAGCCGTTGCGAGGTTCCCGAAACCCAAAGACAAAAAGTCAGTGCGACGTTTTTTAGGTTTATGCGCATACTACAGAAGATTTGTGGAAAATTTTTCAAAGATTGCTGAGCCCCTTACAATACTAACAAGAGAAGATGTACCTTTCACGTGGAAAAGCGAACAACAAGACGCCTTTGACGAGTTAAGGAAACGCCTGCAAGCTTCTCCAATCCTTGCCCATTTTGATGAGACAGCCGACACTGAAGTTCATACCGACGCAAGTAACGTCGGCCTCGGTGCCATACTAGTGCAGTGGAAGAACGGCCAGGAGAAAGTAATTGCTTATGCCAGCCGTAAGCTCTCGAAAGCAGAGGCAAACTACTCGGCAACCGAGAAAGAGTGTCTTGCAGTCATTTGGGCAATATGTAAATTTCGGCCCTACCTCTATGGTAGACCATTCAGAGCAGTCAGTGATCACCATTCGCTTTGCTGGCTGGCGAATCTCAAGGATCCATCCGGACGACTAGCAAGATGGAGCCTTAGGCTGCAAGAGTACGATATTACTGTCGTATACCGATCCGGGAGGAAACACAGCGATGCCGACTGTTTGTCACGCGCACCAGTCGAGACGACTGTGTCAGAAGAGGAGGATTTCCCGTTCCTTGGTATTGTTGACGCGTCACAAATCGCTCAACAACGAGATGACCCGGAATTGCTACCGCTTATACAGCGCCTGGAGGGACTCGACGTTCAACTCCCGCGTGTTTTCTCTAGAGGGCTATCCTCGTTCTGTCTGCGAGGAAGTGTCCTCTACAAGAGAAACTTCGAGAACAGCGAGACAAAGTTTTTACTTGTCGTACCCACAGCTATGCGAGAAGAAATTTTGCATGCATGTCACGATGAACCTTCATCTGGACACATGGGCGTGAGCCGTACATTCGCCAGGATTCGTCTCAAGTACTACTGGCCTAAGTTATTAGCATCCGTACAGCACTATGTGAAGACTTGTCGCGAGTGTCAAAGGCGCAAGACTCCGTCCGTAAAACCGGCAGGCCTCCTCCAGCCAATAGAGCCACCAAAAGCCCCATTCCAACAAGTCGGTATGGACCTCCTTGGACCCTTCCCAACATCATCTTTAGGCAAAAAGTGGATAGTTGTGGCCACGGACTATCTGACCCGTTACGCAGAAACTGATTCCCTCTACAGTGCAACGGCTCTCGAAGTTGCAAAATTCTTTGTCAACAATATCGTGCTCAGGCATGGCGCTCCCACAGTTGTTATTACCGATCGTGGAACAGCCTTTACTGCGGATCTAATGAAATGCTTGTTGCAAATGACACATACTGATCACAGGAGAACTACGGCGTACCACCCGCAGACAAACGGTTTAACTGAACGCCTCAACAGAACACTGGCTGACATGCTTTCGATGTATGTCGATGTTGAACATAGGCTGTGGGACGAAATTTTGCCGTACATCACCTTCGCATATAATACGGCAGTTCAAGAAACAACACGAGTTGCCCCATTTGAACTTGTTTTCGGCCGAGCAGTAACCACAACTTTGGATGCTATGTTGCCGTTAGACGAAGAAAGCAATAACTCATCTGACCTAGATGATTTCTTGCAAAGAGCCGAGGAGGCCCGACAGATGGCAAGGTACCGTATACGCCGCCAACAACGCATAGACTCCTGCCGGTACAACCAGCGACGTAGTGAAGCGTATTATCAGCCCGGTGACAAGGTGTGGGTATGGACCCCAGTGCGACGCCGTGGACTGTCTGAAAAGCTTCTCTGCCGTTACTTCGGCCCTTACGAAATACTTCGTCGTATAAGCGACGTCACTTACGAAGTGAAATCCGCTGGTCACGAAAGCTCAAGACGGCGCAACCCCACGGAAGTTGTACATATCGTCCGCATGAAACCCTACCACGAGAGATGATGAAAAAAAAAAAAAAAAACGCCAGAACTCACAGGAACCACTACGTTTTCTCACGCATCGGGCCGATGCGTTAAGGAGGGGGATAATGCCGCGACAACTTGGTCACATTCAAATTGCGCGCCCTTCGTATTGGACAATGTGCACGCCGTTCCGTGGTGTTGTTCAGCAGCAACAGGCAGCGATCTTCGTGGCACGAGCAACCGGTTGGACCCGGCTCGCATGCGCCACGCGCACGAGGCAGGACTCGAGAAGAAAGAAGAAGACGGTTGGAACGCCAGTTTTAGAACGCGACTGCCGGGCATTCTTGACAACCGCAGTGACTTTAAGTCGTGGGCACAGGTTCGCCCTTATTAAATATCGTTGTTTTCTTAACCTGTGTTCCTCAACATCGTTACAATATTAACGAGGTGTGACTGTACAAGGTGGGCCAATGCCCTTCACCAGCCTGCAGCAGATGAGGGTCACCAGAGACACTGAAGCACATCATGTGCTTCTGCCCCACACTTGCGCAACAGCGGCACACCATGGTGAGCACCTACCACTGACTAGGCCTTCCGGCTTTCAACAGTGGAGAACATCCTGTTCCCAAAACAGTCCCCAGCCCAGGCTCCGAGGGGCCCTCCTGGAGTTTGCTGACAGTTAGGAACACAGCCCCAGCATGGGCCCAGTACCTTGACTGGCGAGTTGAACTTCGATTGCTCAGCCCGCCTCCATGGAGGTACTATTTCTCGTATGTACTTCGGCTGGCTAAACTGTTGTATAAAAAAAAGGGGCATTTGCATGTTTGCACTACTGTGTGTTGCGTCTTCTGCTGCCAAGAGCTTTTCTGTCCCACACGGTGGACTATACAGAATTACTGAATGTAGGCTTCTCCTCTGCTGAAAAGCACATAATTTATGTATGGAATCCCCCCAAAAGCTTCTCTCACTGCTCTGCCGTCAGCAACTCTTGGCAGAGCGCCATACTACTCGTCAAACCTGAACAGAGCCAGTAACACATGCTACTTAGAGCCCAGTCACAAGGGGTACTTTCAATAGCGTTCGAGCTTGATCGCGACTGGCTCTCTTCTTCAGCCTGTGCAAATGAGCTAACCCTTATCGAGAAATTCAATTACAATCGAGCTCAATCGCAATTGAAGGTGCCCCGAGTGACACCGGTATTAACCAAGTCAATGCACACATTTTGGGAGGCCTCGCAAGATTAAGTAATAAAAGCCGGATTCCATTAACACCTTCGTAATGCATGCAGAGGCCATACCTCTTTGTCTCGGTGGTGATCCATACAGTCTCGGCAGCCCCCGGAGGCGGAGGCTGAGGCGGGCTGACATCTGGGTCCGGGGCAGGTGGTACGGCCTCCATGGCAGCAATGCGAGACTCGGGCAGGTCGAAGGCACCCACTGAGCGCAGGGCGATCTGCTGCAGCGACAGGATCACCAGGTGGCTGTTAACGCCATCAGTGCTGCATAGCCACAGGTACTGGCCCCGAAGGCCGCCCGGCGTTGTGGGTGCCACACTGTAGAAACAGCCACACTTGACCTGAAGGGAGTAAGTAGCACAGCCCATCAGCACAGTCAACTACGCACACAAGATTAGAAATGTGGACGAGTTAGAATGTGTCCAAATTGAAGTAGCACCAAAAAAAAGGGGACTCAAACGTGGACACAGAAACACACAAACCAAAATAGCATACACCTCCTCAGCAGGTATTCATTGTACTTTAGTGGCGCAAAAAACAGACGCTGCGGCCATTGGGGGGTCACCATTGGGGTTACGCGTGTGCATGCTCGCCAGTTAAGTTTTAATTATCCAGAGAAGGCCAATTTAAAAAATCAAAATAATGAAAGTCTTGCCTCAATCAAGTATGGACACTGACCAGGACATTTGGTTGGTATCAAATTAACCCGAGAAATTAAGGAAGTGTACTGTATTTTACTGAACATAGTAGGATTACAGTGTTAAAAGGTAGTCAAACTGCTTTGTAGGTCCCCTTCTACTGGCACCATGAGTATTAGCATCCATTATAACTGAAGTTACTGATGTGTCTAGCAGGCACAAGCAAATCCAGTAGCACTTTCCACCCTGCTCACTGGAAGCATGGAGGAATGAGCTACTACTACAGGCATCCATTACCCAGCACTTTAACACAGCCTAATCGTGTCTGTGGAAAAAGCTAGACCTTTATTCCCAACAAGAGTCTTTCATTTCATTTTATTACCTTAAGGTCCCCGCTAGGAGGTGTTATATAAGGTCTTTCATATGCGACTTGTCTAAGCCTTACGTAAAACCTCTGACTAATGACATCTGAAGTTTACATCAAATACTGTTTCAAAGAAAAATCTGCACCATGCTAGTTGCAGATGCTAACAAACACTGCAATTAGCAAAATTCCAGTATGAGCACCCAGGCTTTATGGATATTCAGGTTTGTTGCATATTCTCGCCTTCTAAACTCCTGGTACCAACAGCATATCGACAAACGTTAACGTACATGCTAAGGAAAGTAGTGGCAGAAGTTACCTCTGTGGGCGTTGAGGCAGGGTACAGGGGCGTCAATCGAACGAGAAGAGGTAGCTTGCTGGACGGCCGCTTGTCCTGCTCTGGCACATCCCAAGCTGGCATGTTGTTGGGGTCTGCAAGAGGGCAACAACGGCAACCGCATATTAGCAACGGCAGCTGATCTGACACTTCCAAGCAAATCTACAACCTGAACAGTTTCGAATTGAAGCTCTATCTCCTTCTCCTCAAAAGACATCGGCAAGCACAGGCTGAAAGTGATGCTTGAAGTGATAAGAGCAATGTCATCTACTTCGGTATCTGCTACAGCGAATGGACAACTTTAGAAAAGTCAGCACCGTCAGTTTCAGTTTTGGAGGCCATGCGTTATATACTGTGTTGTTAGATACCGCGGCCGCCACGGGGTGCCATGATGAGGTCGCTCGCCAAGCTTGCCATTGAAATGCTTGAAAAACTGCGTGCTCTGATTGGTCTTTGTGAATGGGCATATCGACGCGAGCCAGCCCGAGCTCGCGTTGCTCGCACTTCGACGTGCATGAAATGCCTTGCGCTGTCTGCGTACGCTGGCCCTATGCACAAAAGTGCGTGAGCTCAGCAGCTAATTCTTTTTTTACGGGCTCTTTGGCTACACTTTTCGACGCAACCTCTGTTCTGTGAGAAATGTCTGAGAAGTATACCTGCACGCGAAACGTGCTATGCTTGTAAACACTGTCCAGGGAAGCAACAGCTGAAATAGGATTTGGCGCAATTCTTGGAGAAGGAAAACATTAGGTTTGGAGCAGTTTACAGGCAAGGAAAAAAAAAAAAAAAAACTCCATTTTGGAGCACCAAATTTTAATTTGGAGCTATTTAACAGAGAAGAAAGCTCACTTTTGGAACAGAAAAACAAAAAGATGTGAATTTTCACAACGACTATTTAGAATTAACCCCAGAAACCATTAAACTTCGGCGTGATCATGCTTTAGCTTCAGCTGACAAGGCCCTGCAAAAGTAACCTATGCACTCTGCGGAAACGTACAAGGTGTGATGAATTCGTACCAACCTGCAAAGCAGGTTGATACAAATGTTTAGAATATTCATAGGCACAGGTCGGCATACTCACTCAGGAGCAACCCCCTCCTTTGACTCATAGTTGTTCCACACTCATTTCACAGGCACGAGATACAGTGTCCATGTGGGCGTTAGTCCCGGCCGAAGTCAAAAGCTTCGAAAGTCCCGACCCAAGCCCAATAGCTTACAGCGTGCTAAATTTCCAATGTGGGAACTGCTCTTCGCGCTGCGGTGGATGATACGAACAATTGAGCTGCCGCGCGATCCTCTGCGAAGACTGCGAGGAGGTGTCACTAGCGACAAACACTGGCTGTTGTCAGGCTAGCATAGTGTCCACATCAATGTGCAGATAGCAAAAAAAAAAAAAAAACTTGTATCGTGCAATTTGTCGGCCGTTTTCAAACACCTTGCAACTTTAAAAGAGCTGGCAATCACACACAACCCAGTCTTGCCATGTCAGCAAGATCGACGGCATTCGCTTCCATGGGAAGCCTTATTTCTATATTCCACGCCTTCAGCCCTCTTCGGCACACTACCTTTGCACTTGTCAGGTCGCACGATAGGAAAGTAGCTTCGCCACCGCAAAGAAAAGTAAACAGATTCCCTTATCTTGCATGAATCATGTCCTTATCACCATCAGGCAGCAGCTAGGACGCAGCAATGAAAGAAACTTGAGATAATCAGGCAGATCTTGAAATGTCGACCTTGGAATATGCAAGGTTCCCAGCTCACTGCTATGAAAATGTGTGCGAAACAAGGGTGCCAGTGACTCAAATTCGTATCAGCCAATAGGAGTGCTCCCTCATACCACGTGACTACCGTAATGAATCGCAACACTAGTTTTCCCTTTTCGAACATGCTTTTGCTGCTTTTATTTCTACATGAAGAAATACTGCGCTGCAGCTATCTGAATCTCCTCAACCTTAGAATACATTAAAAGTATTCCAAATTGCCCAATGGCCCTATTCGAAGTCCCAATAAAGCATCAATTATGTGCTTCGATATTTAAAGGTTCTGAATAGCTGAGCGCCTCTTTTTAAGAATCCTTATGCCTGTTCACAACATCTAGGATGCCTGAAAAGCACACAATATCAGCATTGAAAACAACACAACAAGCCAGGCAGAAAGCACATTTCTGACTGATAAGAAAAGCGCCAGAATAGCAATAAGTGGTTGGTAAGAGAACTTCAGCCCACTTACCCAAAGCCAGCTTTGCGAGGCGCAGGTCAGTAGTCCAGTCTCTTTTAACAGCAGGGCTTGACAGCTGGAAACTAACTTGTACTTTCTGAGACCTGCATTTCAAGGGTGTCGAAATGTAAGGACAGAAAGAGAATTGCCTCTGATCACCAGCTCCTTACGTTTACAGATAAACACTTGTATCACAAGAACGACGTCACAGCTTTCAACACCCTAGGCAACAGAGGCTTTTTTAACTGTTACGTTTGCCTCTTCACACTGCACATGTGCTTACCTCACAACAGCTATGGTGGCCATTCAAATGAAGACAAAAAGCAGCTTACCACACGTCTGTGCATTGCAGTTGCCCATTACAGCATTGCACAGACAACATTATCATCTTTCAGGGCATAAAACATGTTCTAAATATGTATGCTGGCTAATCTAGAGGTCGACCAAGAACTGCATTGCAGGAAAGTTGATCTGCCGAACACAAAGAAGGGGGAGGGTCTTATTTATACAAACAGGCCTTTTCTGTAATGAGCACCTCTTGGTAACATATATTGCGATTGCAAAACACTGTGATATACTAATTCTGGTAAATGCATGATTAATTATTCAATCTATCAGGCTTACCATCCCAAGGCAACGCCAAGGACTACAATGGAGGAGACTGAATTAGCATTAGCCATCCAGAGTACACATAAATTTAAGTACACGAGCACTTTTGAATTCCACCGTTATCGGAGAGTAGCATTGGAGATTGAAACTGAGGCCTCAAGCTTTGCAGTGGAAAGCCACTGCCAGCGAGCCATCATGACAGTTCCTTCAAGCGCATGCCAAGCCACTGATTCACGGCACTGGCACATTCACGCCTACTCACATTCACGTGCACTTACTCACATTTATGCTCACATCCACTCACCAGCATTCGCTTACGTTCACATGAGTGTGCCCACCTATGCCTGTGACATTCACGTAATAATCCCAGTGTCACAGGTACACAAGGTTAGTGCATGGTACTGGTGGTTTTGAAAAGAGGAGGAAGCAAGAGATCCAGCCTTACTTTGACTTCTGTGGGAGTGCCAGTTGCAGGCAGCAGCTGTCGAGCAGGGTTATCTCCTCATCCTTCTGGCGCACAGAGTCCTGGATGCTGCGTGCCATGCTTTGCACGCTCTCCACCGAGATCTCCTGCAGCAGCAGATGACATGAGGGCCGAAATGAAACTCATGTCTGTTAGTTAACAGGATGCGCAAAAGCCCAGTAAGAAATGGGACATGCCAATGCAATGTCAATGTAAAAACTCGGAAAGTACATAGAATAGGCTAACACAGCCAACTGCCACTGTCAATTTGGGAAATTGATACCATTCTGTCCAATGATTAACAAGCACTGCAATGTGCCAAAGGTTGCAATCAACAAATAAACAGCAACACTTATCCTTGCAACACTGCCTAAGTAAACTACATACTATATACTGAATACAGTAAAAGCTCGATGATACGATCACGGCTAATACGAATTTCCGGATGATACGAATTTTTCTGTGGTCCCGGCCGAGCCCCATTACTTTGCAACGTGCTAGAGAACGGTTGTTACGAATCGATTTTCAGCCTGCGTCGGTTGATACGAATAAACGCCGCCCCACCGACGGCCGCGAAAGAGAACAGCGCGCAGTCACGCGCTTTCTCTCCTTCTCTTTTGGTGCGGAGGCGCGGCGCCGGACAGCGCGGACTCCGCGACTGGGCGCGAAGAGTTTGAAGCGGTGGCGCTTCAAGAAATAAATGCTTTTTACGTACATGTGCCTGAGTGAGTTCACCTCTGACTCTTTAATTTAGCTACAGTCGAATCTCGTTAATTCGAACACGCTTACTTCGAACATACCGCGTACCGACAATGCTCTTAGCAGCGCGCCAAATAACGCGGCAGCGCCTCCGACCGGCATTGCTCCGACACCGCCATAGAGCAAAAGCTCAGGAGAGACCCCTCAATTCCGCTCGCGAAGGAACGGGGGGGGGGGGGGGGGGGGGGAAGAACCCGAACCCGCGGCGGAAATTTCCCCCTCTCTCAAATTGCAAGGTCGCCGTTTCTGCATCGCGCCGGAACAAGCGTGTACGTGCCGACTAGAGTGTTCTAGACAACCGTATTCTAGCACACACTAGTGCCGACGTCTCGTCTCAGCCACGCGGATAAAATGGCAGTGAACCCTTCTCCTCTATTTTCTAGTCACATGTTGACCTTGCACGCTGCGGCAGCAGCGCAGAGGGAAGCAGCGGCGGAGGCACAGTCGGGCCAACGAAACTGCCATGCCCGCAAACGCTCGCTTCCCGATAACGGCAGAAGACGAAACTTCAGGGGGTGGCTAAAATAAGCTGGCGCCAGCATGGCGGCGGGCGTGCACGGAGATGTGCGCACGGAGTCGAAGGTGAGAGAGCTACGATGGAGTTGAGAGGGAGGGCGAGGGGAGCCACCGAAGCGGCGGAGTTGACGCGGCCATATCCGCTTCCCTGCCGCCCTCCTCCCTCACCTTCGACGGTCTCCGCGCGCACCCGTGTGCATACGCGGTTGAGGTGTCCTCTATTGAGAGACAGTTATCGCGTTGCACTTAACCCAACATTTCACCCCCTTTCCACAAGAATCTCTCTCCGGCGCTGCCCGCTCGCTCCCTGAAGCTTCGTTTTCTGTCGTTATCGGGAAGCGACCGTTAGTCGGCGTGGGCAGTTTCGTGGCCCGCGCTTGCTATGCGCTTGCGTGCCGCGATATTTCACGACTCGCACCGTTCGTGCATCGTGCTGTGGGGCACGAATACTTCAAAAATACATCCTTTTAATTCGAACAAATTTTCGGGCCCCTTCGAGTTCGAATTATCGAGATTCGACAGTAGTTTTAATTGTGTTTCGATAATACGAATTTCGGCTAATACGAATATTTTTCGTGACCCCGTGAGATTCATATCATCGAGCTTTTACTGTAAATACGTACTAATACTGATGACAAATAATAATAATAATAATAATAATAATAATAATAATAATAATAATAATGCATTCCCATATGACAAGCAAGGGAGAACACTGAACAGGCTTCAACCTTCTCATCTTCTTTAATGTTAGTTGAAATCTCACTTAATTAGGTAATCACACCAGCATTTCTGCCCCTGCCAAAATGCAGCTGCAACGACCAGGCAACTTTCAAACTGCCCTGACACACAGCTGCACACCTCTTCCTGTGATAAAGTGCAAATGTTGTAACATAAAAAACGAGTAACAGTGCAAGACACAGGACATAAGAGGGAGACGAATGATGCGCTAACTTTCAGCGCTACGTCCGTCTCCTTTATGTCCTGTGTCTTGCGCTGCTAGTTGTTTTTTTACACTCTTCCTGTAGTTAAGCTTTTCGCAATTTTACGTCTCTTCCACCACACCACAATGTCCATCTTTTTCTAATAAAATAATAGCCACCATCAGTCAACCACTAGTATAAAAGCTGTGGGAAGCACGTGCAACGAATTCCTCTATTGTGCACTTGTCGGTGCACCGTGCCTCCACTTCTGTGACGCCGCGACACCAACTTGCCTCCAACTCGCGGAAAAGAGAGAAGGTATCCATCTTTCCGGGAGCAGGACAGCTCTCGTGGTAGCGAAAATGCACAAACGCCGAGCTACATGGAGCAAAAAAACGTCCTCAATGTGACGAACTGCAGCAAACGCCCGACCCCGGAATCCAAGAATTTGATGCCCACCGGCGACCAGGCTTGACCAGAAATACTTTGCCCAGTGAACTTCGCCACTGGAAGCTAGTTGTGAGCCGCTGCACGTTTTTATATGTTTCTTTTTTTTTTTTCTCTCTTTTTTCCCTAGTGCCGCCAGTGGAGCGTCAGTCACGCGGCCGAGTGCCTCGAGTGCTTGAGAGCCTTAAGGAAAAAAGGGGACAAGAGATTGTACTGCCAACTTCTTTTCAATACGTCGGCTCGAAGGAAGAAGAGGACGATGAAGTCTCGTGAGCGTGGTGTGCCATTTGTTCCCCAATCGCCATGTTTTCGCCAGTGTGAATGTTAAAACATATATTACTATGTAGCATGGCTGAATGCGTCACTCATTTACCTACAAGATTATAGTTAGAAGCAGACTGTGCCTGGTTTCGAGGCTGCTTGTATCTGTGTGGCCCAGACGGTACACGGAATGCCTGGCAGAATTGAGAGAAGGAGGAGGCTATCAGGAATTGAGAATGAAGTAAACATGAATCATTACAATGTGTTTTTACACAATGAAGTTAAGAACTAACATCACTGTTGGAGAACAATAAAACCTTCTCCATGCTGCATTCCCACTTCATCACTATGACCGCTGTCGCGCAGTCCCTTGCTTCAGGCTTGCATGCGAAACAGGAAGCACATACGCACCAAGCTACGGTGGACGTTGTGGGGATGCGCGACTCTCACGCGTCCCCTGATGTTGTTTTCCCCGCATGTCTCCTGTAGTCCGGTTCTCTGCGTGGCTAAGCCCGGCGGTGGTTGCGGCGCGTTGCGAGAGATGGCGCTGGTGTCGCGATGCTAACGCTACCGAACGGCGAGGTCACTTGGGAGAAAAAGGTCGGAGGTGCTCTCTCTTTGGCTTGGGATCGGCGACGAACACGCACGGACGCTTCGCGCGTGCGCCGGCCCGCTTCGCAGGACCGTTGCGCAAGGCTAAGAGCAGGACACCGGTATAGACGAACACGGATCGTTCGAGCGCGCTACCGTTCGCGTGACTGTACACGCGAACGACTAGGCGATGGTGTCATAGCAGGGGGCGAACGTATTCGCTCGCTATCGGGTCGCGGTGAGTCGGACTTCCTTGATTTGTCGCGCGCCCGTGTGAATGTTCAATTGGTTGTAATTCGGCTAGTGTGCATTAGTGTATGAAAGGTGCAATAAATGCCCTTGTGATTGTTTGCACTACTGTGTTGTCGTTCGTTTGTCCCAAGAGAACATGTGAGACCCCACAACGTTTGGGAGTTCTAACTACCCTAATGGTGTTCCAAGCTTGTGCCACCACATAACGTAGACAGACGGTGTGATGCCAGGCCCCTAAAATGCTTACAGCTCAATAAAATGGGTAGAAATTGTTTGTAAATGCATGTATGAAACTTTTTGTTCAAATTACTTAGCCCATTAACAAAAGATATCAAAATTAAACTCTTATCATATTTTTGTTTTGCAAGAACACATTTATAGAGTCTGGCAACACTAACAGCGAGGCGGTGAACACACCTCTTTTATGCTCCATGTAGCCCAGCCTTAAAAGAGCATCCCCAGGAAAGACACTTTCTCTCTGGCCTCAACTATTGGATACCTGCACGTCCCAACAGTGAGCCTGCATATTAGCTTTACAGAGTGTGGACTTCCCTCTACAAGTGCTTACTGCATATTTCATACAACGCTCCTAGCAGTAAATATCGTTTGAGCTGATGCCGCTGTTTGCCTCATTCACCCGAACCAGCCGTAGCCGACATTTAGCTGTGCTACAGGTTGGGGACACAATACGGAACAGGCGAGTATGGCTAGATTCAGGGTTTGGCTTCCAGCCCTAGCCACAGGCAGAGCAAACCCCTATAAAGCGTACATTAATCTCACATGAGAGTTGGCAAAAGGGCAGATGGTTATGGTTACGCACAAGTGACAGAGCATTATGGACATACCATGTAGCACAGAACACACAACTGCACTATTTGCAAGCTCGTGGTGACTGCAGTGGAGAATAAGCTTCAAAATACATGAAAACTGTGCTGGCGACTGTGTTTCTAAGCCTCTTTATGAATGAAGCTACACATACTGAGGCTACAAAGAGCCTTTTATTAGAGGCGAAAGCACCAACCAAGAAAAAAGAAATATGGCAGCAGACAAGCAGACATCACCGCTCACCGTGTAGGGCCTCCTGAGTGATTTGACTAGCACAGCAATCCGGCTCACAACTTCCAGGTCATGGACAAGGTCAGTGAGCTCATCGTACAGCACTTGCATGGAACCTGCACCTTCTGCAGGACAAACAAGAACAAAAACCAGAGTAAATTAAAAAAAAGCTCACAAAACTGGCAAACTTTCCCTGGACACACCAGCTAAATGCAAGAGCACCAAATTATGGCTTTGAATATTGCTGCGTAATACAACACAATCTACAGATGGCTACGCTCATGTGCACTATGAACTTCAAAGCTACACTACAGCACAAAAAGCCCCCCCTATGCATTTTTCTACTCTTCACAATTCACAGTAAGAAAGAGTCAAGCAGAGAGCAAAACTGTCAACTGTTCAGTTCCTAAATTTGTTCTCATAAAATGAGCACCTTAACGCAATGTTCAGAGAAAGACAGGCTTCATAACAGCCCTTCCTATCACTGGACATAAATGCAGCTACCAACGACAACTCCCTGGGGCTTATAGCTTATTGTTCTCCGGACTGTCGCAAGCAGGCTTTGTTGGTATTCTGTGCAATGGTTTCATGTCTGTTTGCAACAATCCAGCGCGAATTATGGCAGCACCTCATGAAGCTCATCAGAAAGGTCTACACTGAAGTACTTCAGCTGTATCTAAGTGAGGCTGCATGTTTGTTGCTGGTGTTGCTGGACAAGGTAGCCACGAACCGGGGTGTCCCAGGGGTACCAGGCGTCCCGCTGAGTTTCGTGCTCGTCCGGAGGAGGCGAGGAGGTTGCGAGTGGCCGGGGCAATGTCCTCCTGCACGTCTACGTCCTGCAGGGGCACTGCCCACTTGAGACTCAGCCGCTCCCTGCCACCCTGGCCCCCTTCCGATGGCCTGGATGGGTGCCACAAAAAGAGGTGTTACGCATCAGTGACGAAAGACAATAACCACTCATTTGTTTCAACTATTCATCTTGTTGGCCTTTCGACAAGGCCAATAATGGAGGGGAACATGACCAAAGACATCAGCAAAACAATAATGTGTACAAATACAGTACAAAACAACAATGTGAAGTCAACACATGGTTGAGCTACGGAAAAAAAATTTCGTGTACAGCCAGAAACTCATCAATGTAAACTGCTGCCAATACAAAACCACAGAGTGCATTCCATTACATAATGCCCCTGGGAGGGGGGGGGGCATTATGCAATGGGGACCACATTTAGGACTAGATTTAGGGGGACTAAATTTAAAATAGTCACTGAGAACAGTTATTGAAGATACTCGTGCTATGAGACCAAGTCTGCATTTCACACAACCTCATGTCGTTTATCAGTTCTCCTCCAACTGCTCAATCTCAATATGTGGCGTTATCTCGAAGCCTGCCTGTGCTAGCAAAACAGGGATTTGACGGGAACCCAGGTGTTTTGCTTCGTGTTTCAGACCAGCTGGAGTTCTTTAGTGTGCACCAAGATAGTTGTACATATGGGCACTATGCAAGAGGGTAATGGGTGTTTGTCATTCTTAGCTTAAGTGTGTCACCTGATATTGCACAATTATTTTCCATTTTAATTGTGTGACTGATTTCTTTTTCCCCTTTCAATAAAACTACCGTGGAAATAAATTATGTACAAACAGGGCCAGCATCTGCATAAGGCTTTTAAGGGGAAGGTAAGCTATAGCTTTTGTCGTAGCTTCTCCAACGAACCAGTTCATCAAAGGCAGTTAAAATGGGCCTTTGAAACTTCATGCTTCCTCACTGCACATAGCACCTGAAGTTCCATTACGTTGATTACAATGGACAAGTCATTTAAATTATCCAAACTTCTTAACAAGAGGAGCGCTTAAAAAGTAGGGGCACGTATTTGGAGTCAAATGCATATGGCTGAATGAGAAGGTCAACTAAATTGATGCCACATTTGTGTACATGACCTATACAATAAGAACTAGCTCACTACACGTCTAAATGGGGTATAATTGAGAACAAAGTAAAAATCGTCCAAGCACCTTGAGGTCACTGTGACGCAGACAAGAAGGTCGTTCAGCAGGAAAATACGCCGCGGTTTCGACTTGACAACAAGCCCGCTCTGGTCAACTTCCTGCGAAGGGCAGAAGCAAACAAAACAAACAAGCCATCAGGGATTAGCCATGCAGATGATAATCTAGTCTAAAACTTCAAAATAGTAGCAGATTCAACTTAGTCACCCGGCGTGATTGCCAAGTGTTGCATTTGCTGCGCCAAGTCCGCCTCATTGTCATAGACTAGCGTACGAGTCACAGCGTTCATTCATAGTCACAGCACACTGCACAGCAGCATCAGGATCCTGTCGGATCTCTTCCCCTCCTGGTCTCGGCGGCTCATACCCACATATCCAACGAAGTATGAGCCAAACGTGATTTCTTTCTTACGTTACCTCCTTTCTTTCACTCTCTCTTTCTTTATTTCTTTCCTTCCTTTCTTCCTCCTTTCTTTCCTGTCCCTGGCTTATACCCACATATCCAATGCGGGTATGTGCCACACGATATTATTATCGCTAATCGTGACGTAACTGACGAGCATGTTATGTTATTGATGTCATGACCACCTATCAGTCATGTTAGTCATCCGTTTTGACACATGTGCTAAGGCACAACTGGTGGGAAACCGCCATGCACATGAGCAGAAATGCTGATGATGACCTTTTTTTCGACACGTGAACACGATTCTGGGGGAACTAGCCCTTAGCAGCTTCACTGTAAAAATTTGCTAACCAGTGTTAGCAAAGCCTAATGGCTTGAATTTACTTATAGCCCAAATCACCTGCACCCCCCCCCCCCCCCCTAAACCTGCTTTCTTCTTTCTTTCCAGCCTTCTTAGGGCCAAATTTTAAGTTAATCTTGCCAGTGGTAGTGACAATAACACTGTCACTGTAATACTTACGTACCATTTTCCTACTGCAAAAATGAGAGTACAACAGAGGCATCAGATTTCACTTGACCAAGAGAAGCCAAACTGGCTCATTAATTAAGAGAAGAAGAAATGAGAAATAAAGTGCAACAGTCTCTCTTGACTTGAAATGTAACCGTACTAAATGCATGGCACAAACATGTAAAAAAAAAAAATGACACGAAAAATTTACACAAGAAATAAACACCCTATTTATGCCAAGCCAATTGACTAGATGCAAGCCTACATGGCTTTTACACAAGACTAAATACTCAACAAAGGCACATCAGGAACTACAGTAGACTTCCATTAACTCAACCCACTTTAATTTGATCCCGACTGAAGGTCCCGGCTGACGCCCATGGATTTTTATGGGCCCAAACTATTGTTATTGCAGTCCTAAAACTGGCCTTCGCCGGATAATTCGAACGTGAAGAGTCAGCACGCAAGCACCTGGCTCCTATGGTGACCCCAATAGCGACACCTTTAGTGGCAGTGTCTGTCTCGACGACCTGCCATGGGAATATTGTCATGCAATAGCTGTAGCCCACAATGTCTCATTGCGGTATTTACGCGATTTTAATGTGCATATTCTTTTTCCTCCCTTCCTCCAAGAAAGTTAGGCCGAAAATTACCTGCGTGGCCAGATACAAACCCAACGTCGCCTTTGCGGCATTTGTACGCTTTGCTGCATAACACAAATGTACTGCGGCAAAGCTGACTTTAAAAAACCGTGCGGCGAAGCTGACTTTAGGAAACCGGCCACCATTGTGCAACTTACATTTTTCATGCTAAAAAATTGGATGTGCATTAGATTTCTACTTTGGTCAGGAGCTTTAATGTAATTTCTAAGTTAATTTTCTACTTTAGATACATAGAAAGTGGGTGCACATTTGATTCAGGGGCGTATTAGATTCTGACAAATACTTCCAAAGGTGTTTTGTGGTGTGCTTTGACATTTTTATGCACGTTGCTTAATTCGACCCGCCAGAAAATTCCCTCAATTTTGTCGGTCCCGCCAGGGTCAATTAACGAAAGTCGACTGTATTGCTCAACAGGCAACTCCTCAATCGTACGTAAAGTGGACCGCTTACCAGCTGGAGTACGTCATCTTGCCGCAAAAGGAAGTGGTCTGTGCTGTCCACTGTTGAAGAAGCTGCTGCCAATGCCTGGAAGTAGGAACAGAAAACAAGAAATTACTCCGCGTCAAAGGGCAAAAGGGCCCAGCACATCAGTTCATCAATACTTGAATGCAGTGCATCACTAACATAGCAAAGAAGAAACACGACAAGCAGTGTTATTATTACACACTGTTATTATGTCATCCATCCTCATTTCAGTGTCGTGCTGTATTTAAGTAATAATGAATCTAACAGAGTTGAAATGTTCGTTTTATTATGCACTCAGTTCTCGTTATGAGATTTAGTACTCCAAATCAAAATTTGAAGTTCCTAGGGGAAAATTATAAACTTCCAGCAGTTCGTAGTGTTCACAAGAGGAAACCCTAAACACAGTTTATAAATAAGAAATTAGGGGTGTGTGAATACCGAATAATAAATTTTGAACGAAATATCAAATCGAATATTGAATATTGAATATCACGTTTTTCACAAAATTTAATGCTACAGATCTTGGGCAACAAAATACGGTACTGCACACGCACAGAAGTCTCCTAGCATTGCATAGCAAGAATGTCGCAAGCTATCAGTAACCTAGGTACACAGAAATCAAGGTACAGTGAAATCTCGTTGATACGATACTGCACAACACATTTTTGGGGATAATACATTTCTTTTTCTTTCCCTGATAATACGATTTGGTTAGATAATAAATTGGATGACATGCTTTATTTTCCAGTTCCCGTGAAGAGTGTATTAACGAGATTCCACTGTATACATTACATTCTACTCTTATTAAAGAGAACACCAAATTAGTATGCCAAAAATGATTACAGCTCAGTGCTAGTATATGAAGATCTGGAAAATATATATATTTTTAATCAATGGAATTTCTGTTGAATAGAATCAAGGCCAAAAAGATTGTGCTCGAACTTTGCAACTGTGAATATTGAAACACATGACACTGAAATAGCTTCGGACCCCAGCGCTAGAGTACTACATGAACTTCTCAACTGCAGCAGACAGTGCCCCCGCCCCTACCTTGAGTGAGAACTTGGAACCCAGCGACCCGAGCACCTGCAGGACGGCATGGTGCTGCTCGGCCGTGCGCTTGCGCTCGTTGAGTGCCTCAGCCAGCTGCTCCAGCTGCGTCAGGGCCAGCTGCAGGTACATCCGGTCATCATGGCCCTTGGGCGTCTGCTTCAGCAGGTCCTATGAAAGAAGAAGCACAGCAGCACATGTTACAGTTGAGGTCGCTAAACCTCAAGTTTAGGTAATGCTTAACCCTTACATTGTTGCTCTTGAGATAACTCTGGGACTCACAAGTGCGCACAGACACTGCTTCTTCCACACAAACTCATTTTGTGTTTTCAGCACACTCCCTGCCTGTCCCAAAGCAACTCGTGTAAAAATGAACAATGTGTACCCATTGTTTAGTCATGTCTCCAATCAAAATGTAATCTTTTTAACCACTAAACTGTTGTCCATACATCAGTGGTCACAGGTGCATTAAGGCCGTTTTTCCCCCTGTGCAGCTGTACATGGCTTATCTGCAGTGCACAAGCACCATCTTTGCTAGAAATCAACAGGGAAAAACAAAAATCATGCTACTTCCGGTTTGAGGGGTCATGGCAGCATCTCTGCACCTAGAGGCAGTTTCCAAGGAGCACAACTCCCTGATGACAAATTTAACATACCTATATATTTGGCTTGGGCTTTCTGTGCATCGATAAATAGGGGTTCACAAGAGCAGTTTGACGAAGCAGTTCTTAAAAAAAAAAAAAAATGTAGGTGAGACAAGGCCCTCACCTGAAGGAGCAGGATGAACTGCGGAAACCGCTGCACGGGCTTCACCATGAGGCCAAAGAATGACAGCCGGTCAGGACTGTAGATCTGCTTCATCTGCCACAGGAAAAGAAGGCACACACTTTCGAATCAGAAGCCTGTACACTAGAAGCTTACAAGCATCACCTCGACTGTCCCATTCCTGACAACATTGCAAACACCTGCCAAGGTATGCTTCACTGGCAGGTGCTTCAAATGAAGGATATGCATATTATTCTGTCATGCTAAACTTCATAGCATGTATGCTATTAGGTTGCATTAAAAACACGCTTTGAGGCTCACGTATGTTTTTTTTATATCATCATTTTTTTCGTCAGGAGCTCAGCTCTACCTGCTGTCATAATGAAAGGCTATGACGTAAGAAAATGTTACCAATAATAAAGAAAAAGGTTAGGACCAAATGAAAACAAAACACTTGTGTGGGTGGGCACAATCGAAGTAATCAATTAGACTATCATAATGAAAAATCTCTGTATTCACAGATGATTAAGATTGCCTACATAAATCTCAACTAACTTTCACTGAAAATTTGTGATACATGCCAACTTTTTTTAAAGTATGTTTTGTAGAATAACTTCAATGCTAAGAACAGGTTACTCTTGATTATCATGTTTTTCACAAAATTTAATGCTACAGATTTTGGGCAACAAAATACGGTACTGCACACGCACGGTAACTGTTCCATAAACTAAATGGTATTGCTAAACAAAACCGTGAAAGATGCCGAAGTGCACAAAACAGAACTCGCAGACTCAGCAAAATGTGGTTGTCATATCAACATGTGCAAGGAGCCATCACAACAGCAGTCTGGCAAATGCAATTTCTTCAGGGGCAGAAAGGCGAGAAAAAAATAAGAAAGTGCAACTGATGCAAAAATCTCACAGCAAATGGTGCAAAACTAAAGACAGCGAAATGTGAACGAAGATCAAAACAAAGTGAACAGCGTGCACAAGTGCTGATTATATTGCCGAGGCAGATGTAAGCAAAAAGTACACACAACATGACAGTGGGACGCAGAACAAAACAGTGCTGGGCAGGGCAATGAAAAAAATCAAAATGGCTTATGCATTTAGACATGAACGTCACAGAGACATTGCAGGGACATGTGCTCTAAAGAGCAACACTCCTTTTGTGTTCAAACCAATATGCTGCTTTTTGGGCACCCCTCGCCCTTAGACCAATAAACCCCATATATCATCATCATCTTCATCATCAATCCAATATAACTTCAACATTTCTTCTACATAATGGAGAAAAAAATGGTCAATTAATGATTAGGTGCTGTTCTCATTTAGTTCCCATTAAGGCTTGCTTTGAAAAACTGCCTGTTCATGAATACCCAAGTCTCTGTATGACATGTCATGAACTTAAAATCAGAGTGAATGCCAAAATAAAGCAAAATCAAAAACAAGGAATACATAAAAATGCAACAAGACGTGTTGTTGAAACACGGAGAGGCATGTACAGGCAATCAGTCGGGCCATGTTGGGTGGAATGGTAGGCTCGGAGCACGAGACTGTGTCCGTTACACCAGTGCAGGAGACGAGGGCAGTCCGAGTGCATTGCAGGGGGGGAGGAGAGAATGGAGAAGAAATGCATCTCTCCACCATCGGTTGCATTCTCCTGCTGATATTTCTTTCTTTCATTCTTTTTTTTTTTTTTGGTTCCAGACATTCTCCTCACCTTGTAAGACTCCCTTCCCGAGCCTGATCCTTCTTCTGAAGGCGGCGGAGCACGTGACTGAGAGCGTCACAAACGAGAGAGACAAGAAACAGCAAAGGTTCACCTAAACTCCAGCAATTCAGGTGGCCAACGAAAGCAGCCACAAGGTACACAGCCATCACAGGAGTTCACCGCAGAGATTAAAAAAAATGAATTCACAGCTTTGAACAACATGGGACATATGGCACTTCTAGAGCAAAAAAATGATACACAAAAAAACAGACAAGATTATTTATTGGCTAGCTTAAAGGCTTGTCTTCAGCACCATGAAAGGAATAGATGGGAAAAGAAGCTCAGTTGTATGTGCCTGCCAGTTTCATATGCCCATCCGTTGTTTGTTAACACCACTGCGAGCCTTACAGTCCAACAGACACATTACATGTCATTCAACACCGTGCCTACTGCACAGACCATCAAGGAACGGTCCAAGCACATCACTACTACTCACCGACTGTCACACTAAGACACAACAGAATCACAGAAGACATCACGCTGGCTGCAACTATGCTGTTCAGTACGGTTGTGAATGCCTCCTTCCAGAATTTAATGCTGCTTCTAAAGCTTGAGAGCTGCATTTTGACCAGTGCAGCTACACTTGGGGTGATTTTTAAATATTGCAGTGGGATTTATGAAAGTTGCATCAGCTGTCCCAGCTAAATGAAGTTAAAAGGGTCCTGAACCACCCCTCGGGCTTGATGAAAAAACGCAGTCCGCGGATAGCATACACTCTCAACAGATGACAGATGCTATGAACATATCAGCCAAATTTTGCAGTCGTGCACGACGCATGGATCTAGCAAGTGGAGCGAGAAGTCACCTTTTTTTCAAACATTCTCATTTCAACAGAAGCCTCCTCCTCACTCTTTTCTTGATGCTATATTTCATAATATAGCAGATTCCCATACGCGGCTTCTATTGCCCAATAGCCGACATCAATCAAGGCGGGTGTTTGGATCAGTGTGCTTCTTCGTACTGTTACTGCGTATATTTATTGACGCAGTTTAATAAACAGGCTGAAGTAAGGGAAAATCTGCTTTCAAATTTCTATAATAACTACATACTTCCGGAAGAAGCTGAGTGTTGTCTGCTCATGCTCGGCCGCAGCCGCCTGCATAGGAACTAATCTATGGCCTCCGAGATTGGAAGATTGCGCAGGCCAACTAAAACTGTACTAAACGTGCGCTACTTAGTGTACGCAGTGCTACAGTGTATAGCGTAGGCTGTAGTTGCATACACTATACTGTAACTGTCTAATTTCTACTAGTCTTGAACACTCAACTAGCCTCAAACCACATGAAACTTAAGGTCAGGCCACATGTACTCTAGCCAACGCACACTCACTTGTGGCCGCTCCTAGTTAGACGCCTTGGCAGACTTTGCTTCGTTTTGAGCTATTAATAGCGCTTCAAAATGCGCAAGCTGCATGTGGCTACTATCCGTCGGTCATGCTCGTGCAGGAAAAAGCCAGTCCGCACCACGTAGCATGGCCAGACAGGTGCATATGAGCACGAGCGTTCACTCCAGCTCTTTCGTGCACCAAGCAAACACTGAAGTTGCACGTAGCTGCGGTCTGCTACGTAGCATAGACACCCCGGCCACCTTGGGGTGCCACAACGAGTCCACTGGCTGAGCGTACTGTGGCTAGCTGAGGAGAACCATGTTTGGCTAAGTTTGGCGCATTTTAGGTGCCAAAATCGGAAATAGTGGCGTCTACATGAACATTCAAAATCAAATTTGAACTGCACGCCATGGTGACGTTCAGTAACTGGATCATTGTGGGCTCACCTCGCTCCACTGTAGCCTTCGCAGTGCAAATAATTGAAGGAGCAGAAGCCCCGTGAACAGTATGTATGATTGCCAATAACTCCTCTTCTGCCGAATGCATTGAAGAACTTTTGGGAGCAGAGTATTTCTGACATGGTCTAATTTAACTTCAAATGCATTTCTCTACATTGATAAAAAGTGGTTCAGGGCCCCTTTAAGAATCAAGAAACAAAAGGCTCTATGTAAATGGATTCAACTGAGCATTGCCTGTCATAGTACAAAGTATTTCTTCAGAAAGCCTAAATAATTAGATACTCAAAGACTGTTTAACCAACTTCTTAGTAGCTCATCTAGTAGCCAAGGTGCCAACTAAAGTTGACGGGGCTATTTCTTCAGTTTACCTTCACATAATGTAGACATTGTCATAGCTGCTTCTTTTGAGATACTACATATCTTGCACCCCTTATAACTTTTCAATTGAATGCAATTTAAACTGCACATATAAGAACATTTCCTCTTCTCATTTCTTTGCTAATTCCATATTTTTGTGAAAAGTGTGTCACATATAAACACTATGACTTCCAGCTCCACACATATTTTCAGATAACAAAGTTCAGAGCACCCACGAGTGGCACAATACTGAGCATGCAGCCACAAGAACAAGCTCCACACACCTTGAGAAATTCTGCAAAGGCAGACTTGCTCTTAGCTGCTTGCTTCGCTGTCTCCATGGCTGTGCTAAAGTTGTTGATGAAGTCGCTGTATATGTCGAGTACAATTGGCTTCGAGAACTGGAAAAATACACAATGCACAGTAAGACAGAGGTACAAGATCTTTGTCAAAGGAAGGCAGTTTCTGATCATGCAGAGCATAGGTAACTGGCTACCATAGCTTCATTGCTGGCACATGCTGGCATGCGCCATTAGTTCTTTAAACTCAGGTTACAGCACACAAATAGAACTCAATATATTATATGTAGTACACAAATTACTGAAACAAGGACACTGCCGAATAATACTGCATCATCAGAGACGACTGTGTTGACAGGAAAACTCATGAATCTGCACACTCCACGATCATGTAGTAAATGAACCTCCCCATTTACGCATATGAAAAATACATAATTATGCTGCAAGGCAACTAAATATACAAAATCTGTCACCAGCTACACCACAGTGAATCTTGGTATATTAGTGTGCATGTTTTAAATTTGCCAAGAGAGTAAACGACTACATCTGTGATGGCAAGGCACAGCCATGCTTGACTTGTTTTTCCGAGTTGAAAGGTTGTCTGGATGAGAGCTCTTTGCATTACTGTGCCTAGTGCTCGACCAACCTTTGTTCTTTTCTTATCAATAAATTCTCATTTCATCAATACAGAAGATTTAACAGCATACCAAATATATCTGTGCCTGTAACATGACAATTCATTTCAATTTCAAGAACACTGGCCCCACAACTTTGGCTTTGAAACTCTCTCCTCACTAGTGTGCCCTAACGGCACTCGTATAAATGATGCCTACGACAGTGACGAAAACTGACTCCCCTACTTTCATAAAGTTTTAAGAGAAGCATACGTAAACCTACTTGTGGCAGCAGCAGCTGTGCCTGATGCAAATGGCCAAAACTTGCCGATTTAATTAGCAAAGACATATATGTACCACTATTCCTTCTTTCCGAGAACACTCATCGAATGGAACATGCTCCTATGTGACATAACTATCTTGTCCTCTCGTTTGCTTTCTATCAGCTGCGCCATCGTCTATGCCAGATATGTGACAGTGATAGACACTGTAACTTTGTTCTTGTAAATTGTACTCGGCTTTCAAATTTCTTTTTGCTGTTTCGTCACCTTAGCTTTGTGCATGAATGAACTAATGAGAATGTATCACCAATAATCATCAATGGCTCATATGTCAACTGTATCACTCCTGCTTTGGATGCCAACAAGCGGCAGGCAATATCAAAATAAAGCATGAACAAATGGCAGGCTTTTACTACAAGGAGAAAAGGCTCACCGAGGCAAGAAAGACTTCGCCTATGCGCTCTTCCTTGTCCCATTCGCAGACGCACTGGGTGAGGGCGATGCCGAAGAGCGTGTGGCACTGCAGGATCTCCTCCAGACGGAAGAACATGGTGTCCACCTTGCGCTGGCTCACAAGTGGAGGCTGGCTGGCCATCAGCGGGCGCTTGAAATCCTGCAGCAGTGGGTCCAGTCCAACTCAACATCCAGTTTTGCTTTGGTTTACGAAAACAGTAAGTAGTTTCTACCAGCCTTGCATTATATAAATGGAAGGCGGCCACGGCTGCTGCACCACCAACATCCATGCAATGAAAACTCGAGCGTAACAATTTTCAATTGTAACTTGAAATAGGGATAAGCTTTCCTAATAAAAGCGGCACTTCGTTCTGCGCAAGGTTCCTGACAAGCGTACTTTGCTAGCCAGACTTGGGCTGGCTGCTGCCACTATTGTTGCTTTGGCTCCGTAAAGACAACAGAAGCTGCAGCATCAGGGTCTCTAACATGCCAATGCCTTAACAAAGCAATAATCACTATATTTGTTATTCTTTATATTTATATATTCATTAATGAATACAGCAACCTCAGGGTCTCTGCAGGAAAGATACTTTGGTTTGTCATACAAAAAGAAAGGAGAAAGGAAAATGAGAAAGCATGAAGGTTATTCTATCTCGCATCTTTTCAGGGGGAAAAAAAAAAAATAATAATTAAAGCAACCATTTTGTGAGAATAATTGTGTTAAAGACAGAGGATACTATTTTCAGGTAGCATAGCCTGTGGAATAAGCAGCAATGTGCCATGACCATTCAATCAAATGGAAGAAAATTTTCAATCGTTCTTTCTATGCAGAACAAGTACCAATTGCTTCACTCAAGGAGGTTACTTAGCAAGTCTCTTAAGAAAAAAGTTATTTACTGCAAGCACAAGTAATGCAGCAACCTAAAATGCACTGTTTAAAATAAGAGACACATGTTAGGAAAGTAAAACAAAATTTTAAACATCAGGCTTTAACTTATGCATTCCTGTTGAACCTGCTGAATGACTACAGCCTTTTTATGGTGGCTCTTTATCTTCTTCTAATGATGATGCAACCAATGGGCAACTGAAAGCTCCCAACAGAGGCTGTTAGAACACCTAAAGCCACCTGTCAATTGATGCTAACACACAGGAAGCTAGGGAGCCATGGAGTTCAAAATGTACTCACGAAGATAAGCCTCTGAAGAGATCCGACGTATGAGTTTTCACTTTCAACTATGTTATTTACAATGAGTCGCCTCTTGATCTGGAAACGAGGGCAACAGAAAAAGAGTGAAACACTTAAGCAGTAGGATGCAACAAGGAGGCAGATTGTACACGTGCAAGGAAAGAATTATCGGAAAGAAATTCAAAGCAGCCTTAGACACACTTACCTGTTCAGGTGTGAGGCCAGGAGGCACAGCTGGCAGAGTCAACGGGGGTCTCTGCTTTTTGGGCGCTTTCACATCACCATAGCCTTCATCCTCTGTAAAGACAAGCGCAGCCCCATGCCAGGTTTGGTCAGTACTTCCTGTTGTAGCATTCATTACAGATCAATCACATGCTAGCTCTCCTGATATTGAAAACACAAATCAGAACAACAAAGAAAAAGAAGCCACAGAAGTTACAGGTAAGAAGCACATGACAATGAGCTATTGTCAATTCTTTTATTGTCAATTTTTTCTACCTTTTGGCAACACCATCCCCAGAGAAATGTACAATGAAACACAAGTGCTCAGACAAAGCTGGCTACTCTAATGACCTACACAACTTAGCACTGTTTACATTCAGAAGTCAGAACATGCGTTCTCTGGACTGTCACAAGCAGGTACAGAAGGCGGATGCAATAGCATTTCCAACGCTTTCAAACAGGTGCTCATGTCTGCTTGCAACAGTCCAGCACAGGTTATGCTAGTGCCTAGGGAAACCCATGCTGTCGATGCACCACAATGTTGTCAATGCACCCCCCCCCCCATGACATCAAAAGGATGTTCTCAACTAAGTGCAGTATGCAGTCAACATCTTCAATCAAGCCTGCATACAAACAGTGTCAGGCATTGCTCTTTTCAAGATCTCATGCCCTTTCAAAGATTTGTAGGTTACTCTCGTTTCCATACAGATTTCGCATCTTCATGATACAAAAAAAAGTCTGATTAGCAAAAAATATATATAATACAAGTCGTCAACTAAATCAAGAAGAAGGAAATCACAAAGCACACTGATTAGCACCCCAGTGCCTTGCTTCACAGATGCCAATGCTCACCTGACAACTGGCGGCTTCCCATGCGGCTCCCCAACTTGTCAGAATCGAAATCTTTCCGCCGGGTGGAGAAGAAGCGTGTGAAGCTGCTGGTCAGCTATACAATCCCAAGAAAGAAAAAAAATAAAAATAAATTTTCATAACACGAGAACCACCATCAAAACTCTCATTACTGGCAATGTAGGTGGCATAGACTTGCTGAACTGGTTGTGAATTTACCTGCACAACACCCTACAACCAAGACTATGCTACTATGAATAAAAGCTTTCTATTGTGGCACTGAAATTGGAGGCTTCCTCTTGGAATGCAGCGCTGAAACCTTCATTGAGTCCTTGGCAATACCTTCGCTCCTGTTATAAGCAGGCTTAAAGAAACTATATTCGGTTCCACAAACCCTGTTTTGAGACTGTGGTCAATACCCGATGAAGCCAGACGTGCCATACATCAAGCTGAGAACCAGTAGTGCAGTTTTTCAAAGGTAAACCTGCTAAACCCAAGAAATACAGTTATTAACTTGGTGTTCAGTGAGTGTCAAGCTGTAAAAATTTGCCTACCAACGACGTCTCAGTTAGAAACAAAACACTCAGGCATTCGTACACGTATTCCCAATTAACACTCGCATTATGCAGTTTGATGCATTAAACCAATGGTGGAAAAACAAAAACAAAGTTATAAGTGAAATAGGCACCACATTTCGACCTCCTATTTGCTTATCCACTCCTTAAAGTAGCATTATCTAGGGTGTCCCGGCTAACATTAGATGGGACACACAGTATAGTAGCAATTAAGAACAGCAGCACTAAACTAAATGTCACGATAAAAAGCTACGAGAGTAACGGAGCTTGGTTGGCCATTTCGTACAGTGCGATCCACTGCCAATGAGAACACTAATATGCAGCTCTCACTTTGCAGGTGCTCTAGGCGCAAGCGCTGGATGAAGCTATGTCAATGCACTTCACTGGCATGTAGAAAAGTGCCAGCGCCAGCAACCACAAAATCATCTGCTGCAATGTTGGGCGATTATACACATGGCAGAGGGAAAACATACGTGTGCTCTATCCTCATGTGTTCCATTTAACAGTGGACACTGCACTGAACATGCTAACACATGAGCAAAGAAAAAGGGGAGGGGGCGCACGAAGTAAGCCTGAATGGGAGCCACATTCTTGCATCATATTAGCACACCAACGTACAAACATGCAAACTAATAATAATAATATGTATGTCTATCACTGTGATAGGGGAGGCCACGAAAAACAGCTGAATTAACAGTTTGACTAGTTCCGTGCTCCCCTTTGAATTCTTTATCCCACTCCTACATTTTAGCACCCATCGTGTCCATCTCCCTCCTTCTCTTGTTTCTGCCCCAGATGAAGAGGAACAACCCTGCTCTTGTGCTTTTCACATAAAACTATAGGAAAAATTTTTGTTTAGTCTGTCATTTAACAGCACACAGCAACACTGAATCGATGCAACCTCGTTGGCAACCCCTGCTGCCAGTCGTTCCTCAGCGGCAAATGGCTCTGTGCAAAGCTGGCACTCACGTCGGAATCCTTGCGTTTTTTGCCCGGCTTGCTGCTGCCGCTGCCCAAGCGCGAGCCTCGGCGCACTCGGCCTGCGATGTCGCCTTCCTCCGAGCTCTCCGAGTGGTCCAGGCCCAGCTCAGAGCCGGCTGCGCTGTAGCCGTCCTCGCAGGTGATGGTGTCTCGTCGGTAGATGTCCACCTCCTCGTAGATGTTGTCCTCGGGACGCATCCCTGCATCTGGGAGCCCATCTCTTCCTCAATCACTCCCGTCGCTTAGCTTCCTCGATCCGGAGAGTCTCAAGCACACAACACAAACACCAGCCTCCACATGGAGTCAAGACTTAAGCCAAACAGTGTCTTGCTTTGAATCTCTTGACAAGATGAAAAAAGAAAAAAACTAGATTGACCAATTAAAAGGTTGCGTCTCATTAATGGTTGCAATTAATGGTCGCCACAAGCAAGCAGAAATGTTTGTAATGTTTAGGCACAAAATAGTCATGTGAAAAACTGCCATTAGTTTTGTTCCCACTATGCAGTGGTTCTATGAGTGGGATGAGTTGGTGGTGCTGCTGTGGTCAAGTGCAAATAATCGAGAGGGTCTGAAAAAATCAGGCTCTTAAAAATTGGTCATAGATTGTATTTGCATTCCTTTGCAATCTTTAATGTAATATGGACTGAAATGGAAAGTTGTAAAATCACTGATGTTATGACAATCTCAAACAAGCTCTAAAAATTGTTCATTTACGATCATGCCAATAATGGGCATCAAGGTAAGTGGCAGAACTCCTTGCCTTATAGTGTGTTAAATAAGAAGGGGGGGGGGGGGGGGCGGCACCAATTCTGCTCAGCAACCTAACCTCGTCACAGATCTATCTACAAATGGCAGTGCACTACGATGGCCTTTTGCTAACGAGTGCAAAAGGTGTCACAACAGACCTGAGCTCATCATATATACCAGCCAAGGATTCATTTTCCCTCAAATTCCAAGTGCTTATCGCGATAGATTATCGATATTGAGCACTAATGGTGAAACTATTCTGTGGGGAAAAGCACAAGGCAGGAAGATATATAAAGAGACCAATTTGATAAAGAAAAAGTAAGTAATGATTGCTGGTAGATTTCCGCAACATTTCTTCAGTGCAATGCGACTTATTAGTCTACACTTCTATCAAGA
Source organism: Dermacentor silvarum (assembly GCF_013339745.2). Classification (NCBI taxonomy): domain Eukaryota; kingdom Metazoa; phylum Arthropoda; class Arachnida; order Ixodida; family Ixodidae; genus Dermacentor; species Dermacentor silvarum. The sequence goes on along the minus strand of NC_051156.1, from coordinate 169,705,256 downwards.
AAATGGCCTAGCCCTGATAACATAACTTGCTTGGCTGATGCCTAATGCACGTTTGTAAGATAAAGTTCTAAGAAAAAAAAAGTTTTCTCTGAGTGAAAGGAGGGTCCAGAAACGGTTCTTACTGACTGCAGCATAATAAACACACTGCAACCATGAAAACAATTTTATTTCTTTAAAACTCCTGCTGTTTTATACAACTATGTATCACTCAGTTTTTTACTGAGCCCTATACACTTAACTTCTGTTTATTCGACCCTGACGGGACTTACGAAAGTGATCAAATTATCCAGCAGGCTGAATTAAACAAGATGCAGAAAAATGCTGGCTCTCCCGCAATCAAGATATGTAAGCATGAAATGGCTACCATAAGGCGTCTTTTGCTGCCTGTGGTGCCACCACCTTCCACCGCTCTTATTCTTCCAACAGTGCAGCGTGCTCAGCGCCTGTCGCTACTTTTTCTTCTCAATGCGGACCGCTCTTGACACACGGACCACTGGCGTTCAAAAGAGACAACCCTGTCTCAGCGCCAAAAGATGACGATCAAGTGTATGGTGCCCTCTATCTGCCTTTTGAATGTCTCTACTGAAAATGACAAATAAAACTTCCGCGTACTAGAAGTTACAGCTTGAATGATATTGTGAACAAACATTAGGAAGAAATCGGAAGCAATATTTTCTGTAACTTGTTTTGGCAGTAACTAGCATATGTAATGCGATCCTGTACAAAGGGTTGGGGGCCAGAGGCCGCATTTTCTTAGCTTTTGACTAGTTGCCCGGATGTTCTCGTTTGAGTGCCCGGATATTCTCGTTTGAGTACCTGGATAACGGCTCTGGCTTTTGGCTCAAGGTCACTTGAAGGTCGCTGACAACAGGAGCTAAATGCATTTCATGCTTAAAAAAAAAAACTCCAAAAAACACTGCTGTTTCATTTGGCAGCATTTGTGCGATTATAACATGCCCCCGAATCAAACGTGCACCCCCCTTTTATGTGTGCAAAGTAGAAAACTAACGCAGAAATGACATTAACACGACTAAACAAAGCATAAATTTAACGGGCAACCAATTTTTAAAGAAAAATGGACACAAGCCTAATATGTGTTGCACAATGGCAGCCGGTTTTCTAAAGTCAGCTTTGCCACATGGCTTTTTAATGTCAGGTTCGCCGCAATACATCCCTGTTATGCAGTAAAGCATAAGAGCACAGCTAATGCAGTTTTGGTTTTGTATCCAATGCGCTGGCAATTTTCGGCCCAATTTTCTTGTGGGGCGTAAAAAAAAAAGGGGGGGGGGGGGGAGCTGGGGATACGCATTAGATTTGGGCTAATACTGTAATCAGACATTGTGAGCTACCTTTACTGCTTGAAAATTTTCCTAGGGCAGGCCGAAGATGGCCGTTCGTTGACGGAGACAACGTGTGTTCAATGCATTCAGTGTCCCCTATGTTCCGCCAAGACATGCTGCCACTACGGGGGCTGCTATCGGGGTCATCATAGGGGTCAGGCACGTGCGTACTGACTGGTCATGTTCGAATTATCCAGAGAGGGTAAATTTTTAGCAACGAAATAAAGAAATAATGGGCCCACAGAAATGGTGCCTTCAATCGGGATCGAATAAAACAAAAAAATTAATTAACTGGAATCGAATGAACTGATGTCAACAGTACAAGCTTACAGTAAACTTACAAAAATCATGCAGCAGTGCAGAAGTATATATCTTAAAATTTACAAAATTATAATTTTCAATTGAAACACAATAGCCCAGTCTACGCACGCAAATGACAGCAACCCCTTCCTTGTCGGCCTTTCTTTAAAAATTGGCTCAATGATCATAGCTTAATCCTAGATATCAACAGTTTAAATAATAAAAGAAAACACTACAAAATGAATATAAACTTTTCTGTGAATGGGAACATCTACAATGAGTCCATTCAGCTGCCTCTTCACTTCTTAAAGCATTGCTAATGCATTGCAGTTAGCGTTTAGCCATTCTGCTTCCCAGTCCAAACTGCACTTACTTACATAGTGTTCTCATTTGTCCATGTCATTTACATAGTGTTCAGTAAGGAACCCAACCAACTAGCCAAAGCCAACACCTCATTAACTGTCCTACCAGTGTTGTAACTATGTTGCTGAAGGCACATCCTGCTCATCAAAGCTATTTGTAAGTGCCTGATTTGAGCATAGCAGCCAGTTTTCAAAAGCTATGGATTGTCAACAGATTCTCTCAGTAGGTGCAGCCTTGTATGCAATTTGTTACCAAATGAAGGACAGAAAATGTGTCATATTGTTTACAAATCTTGGCAGTGACATGACTAGTTAACAAATACAATAAGATCTCCAGGATATAGCTACCCACTCTCCCCGTAAAAATTGGCACCTCTGCTGAAAGATACTGACGCCAAGAAAACTCGCGAGCCAAGCTCTCCTGGCTTCAACCATTCGCGAAGTGCCCCAGACAAATGACCCTATTCCCGTTTCTAGGTCAAGTGCCAATTGGCCACAATGGCTGGCTCTGATCAGAGGAGAGGCAACAGAACAGCGTAAAGGCTCTTTTATCTCCAGCCCCTCACACAGTTGGTGTCGCTTATCGATGCTGCTGTGTGATCAACACAGATTAGAGTCATTCCTTTTTTTTTTTGGCACAACATCCAAAGTTTTCTATGTATGACCACACAAAACCACTTACCTGAATGTGAAAAACTACCTTTTTTAAAAAGAGTAATGAAAGAGATCACACATCTTTAAAAACCGATGGCACAGGATGAAATGAAGGACAACACAGAGCTCTCGTGTTGTCCACTTTCTTTGTCCCTTGTTTGATTTGAGCTGTTTCTTTCCAAAGATGAACAACCCAAGCGCTGGTCTAATCAAGCTTGAATGCACTGTACACTCAGAATGTACCTAAGTCTCTTCTCTTGACTTTGAGCTAAGTTCAGTAATAACAGTAAACAAGCAAAAACAACTATTAGCCAACTGAAAGACAGAAATTTATGAAAAGAAAAGGAACACAGTAAGGTAACTAGCCATCTCGTGGCAGTGAAAGCTTCGATGCATATTTTGTTTGAAAGCACGAAATCTTGTTATACAGTACAATATCACACATGGTTCCTACAGCAGACCTGCAATATCTTTCTTTTTTTTTTTTTCTCACAATTTTTCTGTAAAGTCAATAACTGCAAGACCAAGCTAATGGCTTTTTTTCAACGTCATTAAGAAAGAATGTTCAGCATAAAAATTGCAGTGTACAAAAAAAGTGTGGGGGAGGGGGGGAGAATGGCCGAAATGTTACAGCTCACTGAAGTGACCATAACAATTTGAAAGTCAACTCACTGCAGTGGAATTGCCACATTATAAAACAGGATAAAGAAATCAATAAACACTATAACAGTTAACTACAGTATATACTCCTCTTGTCCTTATGAAAGTGACATACAAAAGACAAGGCTTAAACCTTGAGTTCATGAAAAGGATTTCTAAAGAAAGAAAAAAATGGATGTGTTTCCTTAGTCACAAGCTATGTTTGTTTTCACCACCGTAAGCCGTCATCAGCTGTTATGTGTAACCTGCTACTGTTACTCACCCTAAACACAATATAAAGGCACTCCTAAACACAATATAAAGGCACTCGATTACTCACAGTTTCATGTTAATGTGATGTTAGCCAGAAAAAGAATCAAGATGCAGTTATGCATGCTTCTTAGAAAGTTTGAAACATGCATGAAGATGATCATGCAAAAGAGGAGGTACAGCTTTCGACAAAGAAGCGAAACGAGAACTACACATGCTGACAAACGCAACACATGCACAATAAGTAGTAAGCAGGCTGCACCAATGAAAGGCAAGACAGCAACAAATGCGCACAGCACTGTGAAAGTGTCATCATTACAACCATCACCAACAACTCAATAGCATATCAAGTACAGCAGTGGGGCATTGACCTGTCTGAATCTTTTCTAATACTTCTCTCCCCAGCACCAACTTCTCTGACTTTAAATCAGTGTTCACTTCCCCATTCCTTCTTGCCATCTCATCGACAGCATCATTTATTACATCATCCTTTCTTTTTCTCACTCTTTTAGTTGTATTCAAGATCCACTGCACTCCAATTAATCATTGCTGATGTTCTATACAGCACGTGTCTAGCATTCATTCATCCTAATTTAAACAAGCACATAAAATGAGAAATGGAGGCCCCCCTTGTTCTTGTTCTCAAATTCATGCTGTTCTCTTCACACCCATCAAAATTGTGTCGTGTATTTTGTCATTCCTTTTCAAGCTAGTCCATTAGCTAACATTAAAACTGAAAGTGAAACGACTAGCCTGAACAGCCAATATGCTAGACCTGAAGTTTTAATAAACTTTGTATTCTGATGAAGTTGAGAGCTCCGAGCATATGCCCTAAGTCCTATTATGTATATTTATAATAGGGTACTCGAGTACAAACATATGACGCTACCCGTGCGAAACAAAAAAAATTACGTCAAAGACATACAGATTCTTGGCAAGCCAAGCCCTGGCACATATAAAGTGAGCAATGCTTCAGTGACTGTTCCAATTCAGTCACCAGTGGGCAGCACCAACCATCTTGGCCAAGATTTACTGTATACAGTTATAGTTACTGTATACAGCCATGTACAGTAACTATCAGGACCCACTCATTTGCCCACCACTTAAAGTAGCATCTTGCCGTCCACACAGCCCCCCCCCCCCCCCTCCCAAACCCATTTGGGCTGCTTACTCCATTCTTTCATATGTGTGAACACCAACTGTGAATAAGATCGCCAAGAAATTGGAACTAAAAATTGCCGAGACACTCATGTATGGGTCAAAAGGGGCCAAAGCTTAACAGAACATGTGTTAGTCCTACTAGTTTAACAAAGAGCTGCAAAGGCCCTTATCGCCTTAAATAATATATGCTGAACAAACGAGTGGCCATCACGAGTCTACTATGCAGGTATACACCATTTCAAACTATGCAAGCTTAGCACGAAATGCACACCGTAAGAATGGGTGGTGCCCTTAACACAATCATTCTCTTTCCTGTGCGTATGAAGTGGCACACTGATCTATTCCAACATTTATGACCGTGACGTCCCGCCTACATTAACATCCTTTAAGAACTTCTCAGGAAGTGGCTGCTCTCAACAGCCATCTGAGTAGCCACAACAAAGTTGAGTCTTAAGTAAGAAGAGAACACTCAAGTGCACTATAGTAGTACCATGGGAACAACAAATATTGATGCGAAATAAGTTGGCACATAATGGCACTGACCCGTTGAGGCCAGAACGACGAAGTTCGTGGTTGCGCACGCGCTCTCCGAGGACCAGCCATTGCTAAAGGCAGACGTGTTCTTGCCAATCTGTCGCTGGTAAACTATTTTAGCTGTACTAGCTGGGTGACAATATATAGCGTTGCCTTACATCAGCACAGCTGTGGCTAAAGCAAAACGTGTAAGTTGTCACAATAAACATATGTGCACAAAACATTCCCCACCACTCGACCCCTCAACTCTAGTAAAGTGGTAAACCAATCATAATGGTATAACAGGTGCATATCAAGACGGCACAAGCACAGAAAGAAGCCAAGCAAGAGAGACAGAAAGAAAAGAAGGACAGAAGAAAAGAGAGGAGAGCGTGTGTGTCCCACCACCAACCTGCAGCAGCAAGCAGCGGTGTGGTTCTCCGCTTGTGCGTGTCGTCGTAGAGCATGTACAGAGGCTCAGGTAGGGGTGCAGTGCCCGCTTCGCTGCCGCTGGGCAGCACCGCGCGCCCGTAAGGGCTGGCGGACGCTGACCCAGTGGGAAGAGGAGGAGGCGGTGCCGACTGGCAAGGCTGCTGGAATGCTGTACCACCAGCACCCAAGCCCCCCCCCACGAGAAGGATTGTTAGCAAGGTCCACCACCACCACCACCACCACCACCACCACCAGCGTGCCAGAAACACCCATACACAAACAATGGGGTGCCCATCACCCCAGAGGTTGTGATGCGACTGCGAGATCTGCCCGAAAGGAACCACCACAATGACCCGTGCACCCACGTCAACAGGGCAGTGAAGGGCTAGTTGGCAGTAATTCATATAGGCAAACAACACTACGGTCAGTGATGACCTGAGAATGCAGTGCCCACTGCTGTCAAACTTACAAGAGGATTTGTATAGAAGCACCAGCCAATTACGTTTGTGGTGAAGATGAACTTCTTTCCATATTGGAATTGGTCAGGAGCTATGCTTGGAAGCACATACAGAGAGCGCAGTTCAATTTAATGGGTACTGAATTCTTAAGTTGTCACCGAGTATAAGCAGTAACTAAAGTAGTACATCTGAAAACAGATGCAAGCATGCCCAGTGTCCCTTCTGCGTGTTGTTTTAGTTACCACTTAGCACAGTTCGCCAATATGAATTCTATCTCACTGGTACGCACTGTTCTGGTGCAACACAAGAATTGACAGGGACAAGGTACACTTGGACACGCGGTCCTTGTCAGTTCTTTCTTGCGTAGCACTAGAACAATGCACACAAATTAGAATCAACCAGCCCAGCTTGCTATCCTATTCTTACTACATTTCACAAACAGTCCAACCTAACTTTTCACAAATGTGCAACAGCTGTAGAGTCCAAGGAGTGCGTAGACAAACTTCAGGTCAAAATTTAATCACAAGTGGCACACACCTATCAAATAACGCTCAAGTTTAGGCTACAGATAATTTTAGGCTATTGCATAATATTTTCATGCTAAATTACACCGATAAATAAGCGAACTGACTGATTTATGAATTCTGAAAGAAACAATTTAGCCACCTTTTCGAAAAACAGCTGATTTCATGTCCCACTACTACTGCCTGGATAAAAAGAAGAAAAAAATTACCGAACCAGACTGAACAGTAAGATGAGAAAAGATAGAACAAACAATACAAGTCATTATACAAGTGCTTCGTCATGCTACTGCTATTTTTAAATGCAGAAACTAGCATAATCGTGTCAATTCAAAAACTCATCACGCACTGCCACAGCTCCTTAGCTTAGACGCCACCACCACCACCACCACCAAAGAGAAAAGGAAAGAAAAAAAGCAAGAGCAAGGCATGCATAATGCCTAGTGTGCCTGCATGATTTAGGAGAAAGTCAGATGCAAAAGTGTCAGAAAGGCTTTAGAGTTAAAAAGCTTTTATGAAGGAATGATAAAAGTATACAGCCAAGGGGGTGAAAGCCAGGCTGCACAAGTCATGAATCGACAAAGCAGAGTTAAAAACCATGTTTGTGTGCCTGTAACCTGGTCATGTTGTGGAGGACACTGTGAACATAATTAATATGACGGTTAATGGTAGTGCAAAGTCAAACACACTTCGTCACTGTGACGTACCACCATGCAAATATCACATTTGAGTCCCCCCCCCCCCAAGTAAATACATTATTTTTCAGAATGGGCAGTATGATAAACTCAAGGACTGGCTTAAATCCAAGAATGCTGTGTAAACTGAGAATCAAAAATCACTCGCACCATTGCTAGGTGCCTGAAGCAACAAGAGGTCGCATTGTAGCATTGTATGTAATGCAAGCCAGAGCCACTATAATCAGCTGTCAAAAGTCAGGGGGCATTTTTTCCTATAGCATGAGCGCTTCCATAATCAGGCACTGTGGTGTACAATGGTAGACGGGCGACTAATAATTAACGGAGAACAAGAGTGATTTTGTGAGGTAAGTAAGGTAGTGCCAGTGCTTGAACACATGACACTGAACGTTTTTCGCAGTACGCTTATATTTGAGTTTTTATTTTTTTATGGTTGTATAAAGCAATTTCCAGGCATCAGCTTAATATCGAACCCACCAGCTTAGATTCAAATAAACACACTATTCCTCCAGCAAGCTTGTGGCAGAAGTGACTGTTAGCAAAAGCACCGCTTGACAGCAAAAGATGGCTTGCACATGATGTTGCAGGTGCCATATTGAAAACCTATTTATAGCATCCTTAGCGCTGCTGAGGATAAGTTGGACATAAGTGAATTAAGTAGAGGAGCAACTTTTTGCAATGTTAGTGACCCTACAGCATGTTAAACTTTAATGTAAAGCCAACCATCTGACAAACAACATTTTATGCTTAAAAATGGCTAAGGCCTGCAATGCAATCATTACCACCATTTGTAGAACTTAAAAGCAGACTGTATGTCAGCACAGTAAGAGCATTGGTTTTGACATTGCAATGTCCGAGCATGCGGCTTCTAGTGGGCAATTTCATTGTCTCTCACCATAATGTGGCAAATGAGAATGGCTGTCGGCAGAGCTGTCGGCAATAAAGCTCAAATTATGGGGTTGATGTCCTAAAACACACAGGCTGTGAGCATTGTGGGGTTCTCAGATTTAGGTTCGACTACATGAAGTTCTTTAATGCTTATGTACATGAGTATTGAAGGCCACGAATCAAATGCATCACCTCGTGCTCCATAGCAGACCGGTGTAGCCACAGAGCCACCATGACAGATGTGAGAATTTTAATGTAGCATGTTGTGCAGGTCTGCTGAAAAGCCCGACTGTCTGCAAGAGCACTTATGCCCCTTACCACTCTTGAACCAAAGTGCACTTGATTAGTTTTTGTTAGCTCTAATAGCTCATAAACGTGTTCAACACTGTGTGGCAAGTTGGGGTTGAATGCAAAAACTCAAAGATGAAATTCCACGAAAATTTTCGGAGTGAACAACTCTCTCTCTCTGTCCTCTGTGTATGGCATATCACACACAGGAGGATGTCAATAAATCACACAGTAGTGCTCGGCCACACACGTACAGTATATCTGGCACCTCCACCAACGTTCTGCAACAGAATGCTCCTAGTCAGATGAATGGAACAGACAGCACCCACTACTCTTAAAATTGTGCATAGTGAGTACTACCTAAAGCCAGGTCATCAAATTCAAATACATGATCAAATTTACCACTGTGAGTTCAGCATTCACATTTTGACAACTTATGGTGAGATGAGGGTACTTCCCACATCAACATGCCAGCAAGAATTTTTGATTTCTGCCTCTATGAACAGTCAAGAGCTCAAGCATGTCCTGGCTTTGCAGAGCCTTGGTAGACAGCTGAATAATTACACTAAGGCTAAGCTATAAGGACTACCATGGTAAATGTAGACCTACAGTGCACTTTAAAGCAGTACTGCAGGTGAATTCTTAGATGAGTGCAGAGCTACACAAACCGTTAAAATGCCGATGTATATTTGCCCACATTGGTAATTTTACCTATAGTTACACTCTGTATTGCAGCATTGGTCTATAATGTCTATATAAACCAAATGGTCCACTACAAACCTAAATGCATAATAGAAACTGACATCAATCATTGCATATGCAGCACACTCTACTTCTGGTTAGAGTTAGGAACAAACCTTCAGTTGATAGTCGGCACTTGTACCAAGTCTTCTCCCTGACACGTTTCTGCTTTCTTGTCTGTATTTTCAGCGCGAATTCTTACCAACTTGCTTATTAGTTCACTCTTCTAATGAGAAAACGGGACTGCAACTCACTTTTGTGACTAGCGTAAGGGATGCGGTGCAGCTTGGATGCCCTCGCCGGCAGCGTGCCGCCCTGCAGCTCCCCAGGTGCCGATCGATGCTCCACGTACTCATTCATCACACGTCTCCACGTCGTGTGTGGATGGTGATGGTGGGGGTCTCCGATCGGTCTCCCCAGCTTGGTCCCCAACGTTCCATAGTCCCCACTGCTGCCCCGCTGTTGCTGGTCCCCCCCACCCCTCACTTCACTCAGCGGCACAGCATCCGGCATCAACATTGTCTCCACATCGAGGTTGAGGTTCTCAAGGATGTGCGCATGCGTGCGGTGCACCCGCGTCACCTCCTCGCGCACATGCGGCGGCGCACCATCATAAGGCGGCGGGCGGGGTCGCCGTGGAATTGTTGGAGCCCCGCCCGCCCTCAGACACTGTTCACTCCGCGCAGCGCTGTACTGTTCCTCGGCATCCGTTATCTCCTCGTAGATGTTGGGCTCAGAGCCCCGGCGGTTTTTCTTGTCAGCCCCGTTGTTGGATTTGCTTGAGCCAAAAAGCAGCTGGCGAGCGTACGCTGTGGTCGTGCCATAGATGCCATTGGACTTGCTGGGAGACCCACCCTTTTTCTTGGCTTTCTTCTTCTTTTTGTTGTTGTTATTGCCACCACCAGTGCCACGCTTTGGTGATGTGTCCGGCACCGAAACGTCGGGCTCAATCGAGAGCAGCGGATTGAAGAAGCCGCCACCCTGGTCACCGACGGGTGATGTGTCTGCGGCTGCAGACTCGGAAGCCGAAGAGCCCGGAGGCGGGGTGCCGCCATTGAGCCCTGCAGGCGGCTCATCAGGAGGTGGCGGCGCCCCCACGGGGCTCTTGTCGGGCCCCAGCTCACTGTAGTAGTATGGGGCCTTGGCAGACATTGCTGCCCCGGCAAGGCTTAAGAGACGCTGCCCGGGCGGGGCCGCTTCCGGAAACTCATGGTACGGCCTCCAAGGAGAAACTGCACAGATGGCACAGGTTATGGTGTCACCAACGATAACAAAGCTAAAAAAGGACTTCTCGAAGCACATAAACCAGGATTATGGTCTAATGAAGAATCCTTCAATATCTACATCCTTAATGTGGCCTGCAAACTTGGGCATAATAAGATCAAAACGATGAATATTTCCAAATAAACTATGAAACAGGGCTCTTAGGAGAAGACCCAAGAGAACTTAACCAAGCTTTCTGTGTATTTTAAATGTGGCCTACAAAGCCACTTGTAGTGTTTAAATAAAGCTATTAAATGGGCCAACTACTCAAAGAAAGCACAGGAGCTTTCTTTGCTTCAGCCATGTTGACACTTTGGTTGCGTTATCCACTCCAGGAGCTTTTTAAGACACACATGACAATAAAGAGTTTCAACCTGATCACATACAACTTGTAAAAGTACTGAAAGTTGGCGTACATACAACTTAACATTACTGTTTCATTGACACACTTATTGGAAACAATCTGCTAAGCAGCAGTGCCAGTAGTGACACCTTGTGATGCCGTGCACAACCAGAAAATGCCAGAACGATGGTTGGGGGCAGCACAAAGGATGAAGATAGCAAGACGACAAATTTTCTCAGTTTCTTCATTTTCTGCACTGCCCCCAACCATGAATCTAAACCAACTTGCCTAACTCTTCTTGGTTGCAAAAAGAAAGACTATTAATAAGTTTGCATCACTCCAGCAAAACCTTAGGGTCTACCCTATGCCAGGAGATAAGGGATCACAGCCAGACACACTGTAATAAGAACTCCTTAGGGTTTTGTCTAAAATTTTTTCACAGGATGGCAGCAGCGCTAACTTTCACAGCTCCCTCTTGATATTCTAGTGAAAATGTTTATGCTAATATGTGCATATTTGCTAAGTTGTTATTGCCACTCTCGTTTTCTATTAGCAACATCTGCACATCTGTTTCCTCTACAAGGTAACCTGCATGGGTGCTCAATAAATGCCCTCTTTCATGACCCCCAACCCCTTTAATTTATGTTGGTATACCACCCTGCCTCCCTTAGAAGTCATAATTATACTTTTATTTAACAGAGGACCACAAATGGGCTTGTCTCTCGACCATTTCCTATAGCGGTGTCGCACGGCCACTTTCCGTTGCGACTGGCTCCCTTCTGCAGATTGAGCAAGGCAGCCAATTGTGACCAGATGGATCGCAATCAAAAGTACGCCGTGTGACATCCATATTAGAGTGCTATGTGGCAGAAGACATAAAAAGAAACAAATGCGCAGGGTGGACGGTGGAAAAAGTATTAAAAAATGTAGGTCACGTCTTTGATGTGTTTTACTTGATAAGTCAGGCGACAATAAAACTAAGCATCTACCTTGTAAGTGCAGTTTTCACAGAAATGCAGTAATTGCCCTTTATGTTGTACACTCTAGTTTTTTTTTTTTTTTTTCTGTGTGTTGTTTTGTGTTACCATAAATTACTTAAATTTTGTTTAGCAGAACATAATGACCTATTCAGTCACTTTAGAGGCTACACAAGGCCAATCTGCATACTCGCGATGACACTTGTTATTGTGTAGTATTCTGCAGAATGCTCAAACAAGTGCATGCTGCAAGAAAGTGCAGGAAAGCACTTACTTTTTAAAGGCAAGACAGTACTGAACGGCAAGACAGAAGGCATTGAAGCCATAAAGAGACATATATAATGTCATCTGCACACTGCACTATGGTCCCTACAGCACTGTCAAGCATAAACACAAGAATTAATCGCTTTCCTGACTTTCTAAAAATTACTGGACATAAAGTATGTTAACTGCAGCAATCAGCACTTTCTCAATGTCTATATGTGAAAAATGCAGCTGCTAACAACACATTTAGGTTGTTTATTCTTAAGAACACAACAATCTGTAATAACGTTGACTTGCTGGTGGAAAGAAACCAGCAAGCCATGGACAAATAAATCGCCATAAGCCATTTCAGAAAAAAACATGCAAGTACAGTGATGCACTTCCCCAAGTGCAGCCATACATGATCGAATGCTGTTCACGTGGTTCCCGTAGCTTGCAAGCGCGTTCAGAACGCACATAACAAGGCTGCACGGCCACTCATAGGCCATTGGTAACGATTTTCTACGAGCGGGAACGAGGAACTCTCTGCTCATCACGCTCAATCATACGCATTTTTTCATCAAAGAGTACGTCGTTCGTGGAAACGCTCGCTACCTCGGGAAGTCCATGCATATAATGAACGTCTTTGGAGGGAGGGGGGTACGAGGTGAAGAAGGGAGATAAGACGGCAGCCCTAATGGGAGCAGGGCTCAGTGTCTGAACGTCGCCGAAGTGTTGAAATAGTGGGCGAGAGGGAGAGGAGACCAAAACAAAAGCCTTCAGCAGCGCACCTAAAGAAAGAATCAAAGAAGACAGGAAGCGGGCGCGGAGAACGTCGCCGTGACGGGCAAAGTGTGAAAGCTCGTTCTTCAAAGCAACGCCTCAAGCCGCACTGGCTTCTTTGGACGCGAACGCAACGGCGGTATCACGCGGCGGCTCGGCGGAATTTTAATCGGCGTAATTGGCGTCGTCGCGAGCGGTGATCGTCACTTTCTTTTTTCTTTCCTCGTCGGGCCAGTCCGTGAAACAACCACTACACGTTCCGTAAAGCGCGGCCCGACGAGCTGCAGCTCGATATATCGATTTCCGTGCTAGACGCCTGTTTAACAGTAGCCGCGGTCGAGACTCGCAAAAAGAAAAAGGAAATGAGGCCGAAAAGTAAAAAAAAAAAAACGCAATTCAAGAGGGTTTGCATTACGCGTGCTTCCTCTTGTTGAGTTCTTCGGCGCTTCGACACCTTTCTGTCGCCTTTGCTTTGACTGGGTTTCGCCGAAAGCCACGCAAGGAGCAGCGCTTCGCGTGCATCATATAAGCTGGGCCTCGCGTATCTTCCGGCGATAAGCGACCGACACATCCTTGCTGACCGGGGCTGAACGTACCGCCGAGAAAACAGTAGACAGAAAAACAGACAAAGCGAGGCGCAATGGACGCTTACACCGCGCCCCTGAGGCACGAACGCGGCGGTACAGATGCTGAAGCACGCACAAACAAACCCAACGGGACACCGCTGCCAAATGATTATGGAACCGGCGGCTGCCCTACTCGTCAAGAGAGGATGTATTGATTGTGTGCCGTAATGTCAGCGTCCCGAGATATTTTATTCGGATCGTCCTCGATGCGGACAGAACACTTTAGCGGCGGCGATGTGTAAAATGATTGTGTCAAGAGAAGAGCGGGCAGTAGGCAAGCGAGCGATTGCAACAGCGAGGCGAGAACAAACGCGTGAAAGCGCTCGCGGGAGCACAGGCGAGCGGAGTCGCCTCGCGCGAGCAGAATCTCCACTCCGCACACAATGATGCTTTGAGGATCGGCCTGGAGATGCACACTCCTCAGAACTAACCCTAAGCGCTGCAACAATACTTTGTAACCAGAGCATCGGTATCAGTGACGGCAACTTACACGAGTAGGATACACTGATTAAACAATGCCCTTTTCGGAGACCCTGCGTGCGAGATGTCAAAATCCGCCCTTGTGGCTGAGAGCGGGGTAGTACTTACATTTTTAAGAGCAAGCTGAGGCCATCAGGCACTTCAAAGGCTTTATCGGCGTCTTGTCGCTTGGCCGGCTATCATACTTTTACAAAAACGCGCACACACATAGATAAAAAGGCACTATGAGAGTAGAAGAAAAAAAAAAGGTTCGCTTACGAGACCCCCAAACACAAAAATCATCGCGAAACAACACTGCCAGTACGCATGTCAACTGGAAGCAGGCTAGCAGCTCCGAAAGCGCCAGTTTCATTGGATGAATGAGACAGCAAGTGGCCAATCAGGAAGCGCGGCTCATCGCACGCTGAAATACACATTTTTCTGGCTTCTCCGCTTCCGTCAATTTTGAGAAATTGGTTCCGCTTTCTGCTGCTGAACGAGTTTATGTTAGAAAACAAAGAAGTCGCGGCCGCAATGCAGAGCCGGTCGTAACAACGCGCTATACCAGCGAACGTCTGAGACGCAACGCGTGGTTTGCAGAAGCAGTGGCTTTCAACGTGCTACTGGGCCGTCGTGGCCAGCTGCGCTTAGGCACCTAGAACACCTGCGCTTTCACACGCGCGAAGGTCTATTAGAAACCGGGCTCGCTCTCTGTGGCGGGATACAGCGGCTGGAATGACTGAACAGCAAGGTTTGTGCCGTGAAGCAGCGGCGTTCTATGCATGTAATCCTCCATCTACGTGTACTCTCGGTTTAGCATCACAGCACACTACTTTATCCCGAGGAAAAGACTCGACAAGGCGTTTGTAGACCGCGATAAGCCGTGAGTTTTTGCTGTCGCAGCAACACTTACTTGGTCCATTCATGGGCACTGCCATGGGATCATGCTTGTTAGTCTTTCATGAGCGGCGGCTTCGCGCATCCACACCCCACGGCGTTATGAACGTGTGGCAATTACGCTGTTATCTCGAGCACAACCTTGGCGCGGACCGCCTTTAACCTTGTGTGAAATGCGCCCCTATTAAATAACGCTGGCTCGAGAGCGGTAGTTTCGGGCGTCGCGCTGGGCCTCTAGACGGAGCGACATTTCTGCGCGCTTTCGCGTTGCCTCCTGATAACTTGCGCGTTTTTTTGTGTAGCGGCAGGGCGAGATTTAGTTAGGAATGAAGGAAGTGTAACGTGGTATAATGGCTGGGACATAATTGGCTCAAAAACTTCTCATTCGCAGCTTCAGCGGACATCGTTGCAGAGCTTTTGGAAGTTGCAGTCCACAATATCCTTTACTCGAGGAAGCTCTATCCCGAAGAAATGTTCCAGAAATCGTGGAAGTATAACATCCCGGTCCACGTAAGTTATCGCATTTCTGTGCGTGGATCAAGTCTTTTTTGAGTAGGTGAAGAAAAGTGCGTACTGTGTCAACAACTTTGTGTAATGTGTAGTACATATTAAGTGACACATGTCATACTATAGCCCTATAATTCTGAGTTATCACGTGCTAGTGGTCTTTTCTTTTGTCAAGAGCTGCCAGTGTCGACACACTTTACAGATATATTTCTTTTACAGCTGGCATCGCATCCACAGATTGTGGACTACATTGACAGCTGTGTGATGACAGTGCACAAGTTGCTCCAGCGAAACGAGCTACGCAAGATGGTTGTGCACGTTACAGACTCCAACCACAGGCCCCTGGAACAGTTTGTTTTTGAGGTTACCGTACCAGTTGAAGGGTCCTCAACACGTTCTAATCTCTCTAGGCGGCAGAAAGAAGAGTGAGTCAAATTCGTCATGGTTTTGTGACACGCTAAGTTGTGCTGCTAGTGCTGCACTTCATGAGCACGTACCTAGTGCTGTCAGGTTTCATTCTCAATCACTTTCAGGCTTATCACAGTCAATGTGTACTGAGTGGTTAATACAGTGGACAGGATGCTGGTCACTACAGTGAGGCATTGCGCTGGTTGTTACGTGCGAAAGCATCTTTGAAAGTTATGGCCCCTGGTTACAGTCGAACCCGGATATATCGAACCCACATAAAACGAATTATTGTGCATAACGAACAGCAGTAAAATCCCCTAGGAAATTTTTGTATACAAGTTATATTTTCTATATAGAAATACCTATATATAGAACAACTTTTTTGTGATCCCCTTCAGATTCGATATATCCGGGTTCGATAGTATTAAAGGAAACTGGGTGCAATTGTTCTAAGTATGTAAATTCGGGAAAGCCGCTGGTGTGGTGTAATGACTTTGGCATTGGGCTGCTAAGCCCGAGGTGGCACAACGGGCTTGTAGTGCAATTGAAGACCCTTTTGTCTATGACATAATGCCATAGATTCATTGGATCATAATGTCATAAATCTATTAATAATGTCATAGATTCTAGAAGCATCTACTTGGCATATTGTTTATGAGCAAGAAAATTTTTCCATTGTATTGGAAAAGAAATGAGTGTTGAAATATGTGAGAATACAGTGAAATTCGTGACCGCACTAGATGTCATTGGCATTATGCCTTCAGCGTAAAGTTAAAAAGTTTATTTTCACTACTAATCAAGTTTTTCTCTGGGGGACACATCCTGATAGCTTTGGCTGGTGTATTTCTCTTTGAAAGTGCTGATTTGCTGTTCCTTTAACCTATAAATTGGACCGAATAATGAGTTAACTATATCGCTGATAAGGGGTGCTGCAACAGTGTCATGTCCTGTTGTCCTACAAATTTACATGTGTGCCCTCTGCAGGGAAGACTCGTACCTGCTTGACGTAGAAGCGGCAGCGCGAGCCATTTGCCTCAAGGTGACTTCGTGTGACTCCGTCCTGCAAGACAATCCACAAGGTTGGACATTTCTGTTTCTTGGCGTCATCCACATTTACGTGTGCGTACGTTTGAGAGCAGCCAAGTAAAAGCCTTGGTCAATGTGTGACTGGTGTGTCACACTTCAAACATGGAAGCATGTCTTTAAGAAGCGCATTTTTATTAAGTTAAACATTTCAACAGAATTACCTGTCTGGTTGGGAAAATTGATTAAGACTTAGAGATTGACTCCAACCAAATAAGGAAATTTACTAGCCCAACGTTTCGGAACCAATTCAGCTCTTTCTTCAGGGGGTATTCTTCGGAGGTGGCGGTGTGCCGCTTTTAAAAGGTCCGTCGTAACAAAGGAGAGGAAGGGGGAGAAAGCGTAAGGTGCGGAGACGAAGAATACCCCCTGAAGAAGGAGCCGAATTGGTTCCGAAACGTCGGGCTAGTAAATTTCCTTATTTGGTTGGAGTCAATCTCTAAGTCTTAATTTTTATTAAGTGCAAGCTAGACAGGGTTAGGAAGTAGACATATGCACTCACAGACAGATACGAAAAATTTCCAAGAGACAACAATAAAAAGGTTGGTTTTCTTCAGTAGCACATTATAGGGTGCAGCAGTGGGTGCTGACTTCTCTTGCACCAGGATACCTGCCAACTTTTAAGATTTTGTTGTGAAATGCTTGATTTTTAGAGCTTGTTTACCATTGTTGTATTCATACCATTAATTTTAATTGGTGTTTGGTTGAGGGCAAAATTGATTTCAAAAGAATACAAATACAATCGCTGACCTATTTTTCAGGGCCTGATTTTTCAGAACCACCAATTATTCGAACATACCTGCAGCAACGCCACCACCTCATAGAACCACAGCATAGTGGTAACTGAAATTGCAGTTGTCGTTACATGAATATTTCATGAATAGAGACCATAACTTTAGGCAAATTGCCTATTTTTTTCCTTGCTTCCATATTGTGTCTATTTAACGTATAAGCACAAACTATGGGTCTAGAAACATTTCAGTGGCACTTTTATTGTACCTATAAATGCATATTTAGATGTTGGTATTTATATTGGATTTTCAGAGGCTAAAAATGTCCTCTTCTGTGTTTTGTCCTAGACTTGTGTTGTTTATAATGTTATCACCATTATTACCACAGTCACTTTCCTGGTGTAAAGGCTGTTTTAATAGCTTTGCAGGAGATAAGAGCATCGCTGTGAGAAGGGCTCAAACTGCGCTAACGCGATGATACACTTGAAGGTGATTTAGTGCGCTTGTGTGCTCACCTCATGTTTTTAGCCGACTTCATCAAGAAACTTGAATGCTTGGGCGCAACTCTGGCCCGAAATGTGGGGTTTATTCTGGATGTTCAGGAAAGCACTGCCACCATGCCCAATGGACCTGTTGCTGACAGAGTTAGTTCAAAACTTCAGTCTGCCTCTGAAAAAAATCCTGTGTTCAGTACTAAAGGAACTGTCAAGGGTTCTAACCGGCGAGCATTCTGCATTTTCAGAGGAAATTGGATTGTCGAACATTCTGAAGTACAAACATTTGCTGCTAAATTCAGTTTATGTTGAGCGTTCTTTTTCTGGATGCAAACGAATAACTCGGTGAAAGAAGGTGCAACATGAAACTGGAGAATTTTGAGATGGTTCTTGTTTGTCGCTACTTTCAAAACTTGTCTCGTCGTGTCTGGTCGCACTAAATTTCAGACGAATCTTGTAACCTGCGCACTCGAACTTGAGCGAGTTGGTAATGCACTTTAACTTACTAAAGCGCGTTACTGACGGGTCTTGGACGAAGACACATGTAAGACAAACATTGTCGGAGTTTGCTCAGCCAGACATGAGTCCACACAAAGTAGGGTGAGGAGCCAAAGAAAGCCTCACTTTAAATTAGGCAGAGCTTGCTCTTTCTTCTCATCCTTCCTGGTTTGGCACTGTTCAGTTTTTACAAGATGTGTACCAACTTTCCCAGTTGGCACTTTTACTAGGGATGATATGAAAAGAATCATTACAAACTTAGGCCACCAGGTGACAAGACAAGTAGCCTTCATACAGGATACATACATATCTTTTTTCTTTAAATCCTGCAGGCTGTTCCTTCAGCATCCAGTTACACGTTGCAGAGAGCACAGCCATGAGGCTATCCTTGAGTGATGATCCAGATGACCAGGCAAGTTTTTGCTCCTGTTCTCATTGAAAACTCTCGGGTGTATCCTTGGTCATTAGCATGGCACATGAAATATATTTTATGTCATGCCTAGAACGTGTGCATGAGAAATAGTTGTTGCTATATGTTAGTTGATGCCAGATGTTAGTCATGCAGAGATGGCATTTCAACTCGGAAGACTTTGTCCTTCGAAAAGACAAACTGTCCTTTTCCATAGGGATCATAATTTTTGTTTCTTTATACGTGGGCACTAAGTGAAGCTCATCAGGACATTTTCTTATGTTTTGCCCGCTTCTCTGCAGCTCTAGGCTTGCTGAAATACACAATGTCTGTGACAAGGCTTTTAAACAGCATTAGTATGAATTGCTTTTCTTTTCTTTTTTTCTTGCTGTTCTTAGTGCTGCAGGCGTTGCACAGAAAGCATTCTCAAAATTTTTCCGAGTGTACTGTCAGTACTGAGAGACTTAAATGTGCCGTTTACAACAATTTAACGGATGCATTTCTTGTTCAACAGTGAGAAACCTGTCACCTAAAAGTGTCTACGCACAAAAAGTGCAGAGGAATGGGAAAAAAATAATAAAAAATTTTGCAGCAATTTTTAATATGCCACATTTTCATGTGTATGGATGATCGTGACGTAGAATAGCAGGGGTGAGACTCCTGCGCCAATTGCACCATTTTGATACAAACACAAATTCCTGCGCCAAACACAGAAAATTGACCGCAATTGTGCCATGCTGCACCAAAACAGCTTCGGCTTGTGTGCTCCGGCAGTGGCCGCAAATAGCAAGCGGATTCGTTCTCTGGAAAAGAGCGCAGTCTTTCACATTCTGCACACCGTGCAACAGCACCTCCCGCAGTTTCTTGTAATTTTCGCGCTTATAACACTGAACTTTCCGGTGCTTCCGGCAAGTGGCCAGCGCGCGCGCGGCCACATGCGGCTGTTGTTGGTGCTGTCGGAACGGCCAGTGCGGCTGTATTTAGAGTGTACTAAAGTACAGTTGAATTGCCCGAGCGGCGCAGCACTCCCTAGCTGAGGTGCAAAACAACTAAAAGTAGGCCGAGGGCATTGCGAGCGAACTAGATAGAACCTTCCGGTGGGTGCTGCAGCGGGTGGGCGTCTCTGTCCCCAGGGCCAGTATAACGTAAAACTATTCCAGTCTGTTTTTATGCCCATATGGGCGAGGCCTGAGCCATTCTCACCTACATGAAGGGCTAATGGCAGATTTGGAATACAAAGTCGCAATTTCGCCCAAAAGGCGAAGCATCGATTACGATAGCAAGTTAGTAGACAGCTAAACAAAGTAAGCTATACGAAGGACAGTAGTTTTATCGGCCGTATAAACTTCTAAACATTCGCTTACTAACCATATTAACAAGCATGGTGTCTTGCGCGCACAAGCAAACATGAACACATCTCACTTGATGACCGCAGAAAATCGTCAAAATGCTGGAGTGAGGATGCGCGGCAGCAGCAGCGAGCGAATTGACCTTTGTGCTGCCTGTCGCTTCAACGTGAACTAAGTGCACACAAAGCTATCAGCACTCTGTCCCCATCACAGATCGATTTCAAGATAAGGGCCTGCGCGGCCGTGCCATACGCAGCAGCCACCGGAGTAGACCCCCCCAGGTGCTTTGCACACGACAGATAGGAGTAGTTTTGCATTATGTCCGCCCAGGGTTGATTGCGGCCCTCTGGGTCTGCGGTGACATGGTGATCCAAAAATTATGTTACTGCATTAATTGGACCGCACACCGTATTTTCCAATGTATAAGACGCGTGTTTGTTTCTTAATTTTGCGTCAGTGCGTCTTATAGAACGGTGCGACTTATGTACGTCCCCCCCCCCCCCCCCCCGGAAAAACTGCCCTAAAAATCGAAGTTCGTTGGTATGGCCACGCGAGACGCGCTGGTTGACTTAATTGTTACGGGTTCTGTGAACGCGCTATCGAGGTGCCTGGTTCTTCTCGTGAAAGAGTTTCCGAGCGTCGTGCGAGAAGGACAGAGCAGCAACACAAGCGGCGGCAGGCCAACCTAAACAAGGGGCTTTAGGCCGACCGCGCGTCGAGCGACCCGGTAGTAGTCGCATCTGCAGATCGCCTCCGCGCCGCTGCGGAAACTATGCACTTG
This sequence comes from Dermacentor silvarum, assembly GCF_013339745.2. Lineage (NCBI taxonomy): Eukaryota > Metazoa > Arthropoda > Arachnida > Ixodida > Ixodidae > Dermacentor > Dermacentor silvarum. The sequence continues at coordinate 169,684,143 of NC_051156.1, read as the reverse complement.
CCGCCGGCCCTCCCTCCAGCGCTGCCTTCCCGCTTTCCTCCATTATGTGCGACTCGGCTCACCGTCGCACGCTTTCACTTGCACATACAGCATACGGTGCGCGGGATGATGTCATCGACCTTGGACTTTACACGCAACATCGCGGCAACCACAACGGCATAAATGCGCCTGGAGTGTCTGTATCATTGCTATCACATGAAATATATGGCACCCATATGCTTGCGCGTGACCCGCGTTCACCGAGTGAAATGGCACTAATTTTTTTTTAATCGCTTACCGAACAAGCAGGTGTGTCTTATACACCGGTGCGACTTATATACGTTTTCTTTCGGAAAAACTGCCATTTTGAGGGGGGTGCATCTTATACAAAGGTGCGAGTCCGGAAAATACGGTAATTTGAGAACATTTTTCGCTATCATCATGAGTGTCGGCTTGGGGATATATAGTTCGATCGTAGTGCCACCGTTTTCGGCTTTACAGGAAAGCATGCACTGTGCCGCCGCTCAACCCACTCTTCCCTATTCTAGTACGCTATAGCTACAAAGCGCACTTTACTACGCACTTCGTGTTGGTTTATTCTGTGCTTCGTCGTGGTTTCAAAGTGTGTTGCCATATACAGTTATTCCACCAAAATTCAGATTGGCGTGCTCCAAACTGCTTCAAAATGAAATTTTGTCTGCTCCAAAATGCAAGTTTGTCTGTTACAAACTGCTACAATACGCAATTGCTCCAAAATGACTTTGGGCAGTCCCAACCCTGGATTAGCAAGTGTTGTGGCCGTGGAAAATGAGAAGTCTTGATGCAAGCTTGGCTGTTTGTCTATCATAACTTATAATAGAGTGCTTCATTTTGCAACTGCAGTCATTCCCCTGGATCGAGGCAGATGACAAGGACATAGACATACCTGGCGGAAGCATAGTGCCTCTCAAGTGTGCGAACACAACCGTGGGAAAGGTGAGCAGCACAAAGTAGAAGCCCCAAGTGACTATGACGGGGCATGCGTTGATCCTCCCAGAAACTCTGCTTTCGCTCTTGCCAGCTTTGTGAAAGTGACCACTCTAGTCCTAATCGTTCTAGACTGAAATGACCCAATGAAGCTTCTTCTTTTTGAAGAGACTTAAGAAATTTATTGGCCTAGTTGGACCTCCGGATGAACAGTGCCGCACCGTTGCAAGAAAGCAAATCAAGAAATCAAATCGAGCAAATCAACCCCACAGTGCTTGCCCGCCCCTCTCACGTGAAAATTCCGTCATGCACTTGGTTTCCGCTTCGATACCAGCAATTCTCCTCGCGGGTCGTCGCACTCGCAGATATCGCTGCCAACCTATTGTGATAAACATCTTCAGCTATCTGTTTGACAGCGTGCATGGCATAGTGCCATTGGAAGCATACTGCACGCTTTCAATAGGTGATAACCCAAATGCGCCACCGTTCCCTGCTGCAGGCTGTGTGAAGTAAGCGTCATGTTTCACTCTGGTGGCATCTTATTTTGGTATCACCCACGAGCTCAATTTTGTTTTGGTTTCCTGTCGCCCTCTTAAAACACTATGGTCGCTGAGGCCTCACCAGCTCGACGCACATCGGCACTTCATGCCGCAAAGATTCTCACTGAGTGGGCAGGTCAAAACTTCCCACCAAAATGTCCCACCCAAAGAACCTGCTGACCTAGATCTAATTCGAGGAGCACAAAACGTAAACTTGCCAAAGCTGCAAAAATGGCAACACGTCTCGGACTGCACAGGCCCCACCAGCCCAGTGCGCATCAGTGTCTTGTGCTGCAGCAATTAATGCAAAGCTTTGCACTACCTAGACTACCGCTGAGTTTACCAAATTTTTGGTGACTTCGGATCTTACGTTTTCCCTGTTGTAGAATTTTCGCTCGCGTTTTATTCCAAAACATATGAATGAGGTTTTACTGTATTAAGGCTTCAATCTTGTCGTTTTCTACATTGTAACATAAAGAAAGCTTTCTACAAATGGCAGAATGGGTATTGCAAGGACAGCGGTAGTATTACAGGGGTAGTAGTGAAAGAGTTGTGACACACCACTGGTCAAGAACTCTGAATACAAGGAACAGATTTGCCATCTCACATCAAGCAGGACCTTTTGTACCACGCCCAGGTCCACTAGAGGCCAGATCACATTCGAGAATTGTCACTTTTGGTGCACGTTCATTCAGAGAATAGTTGCTGCTCCTATGAGGCATTATGCTGGGTGTCAAATAACATGCAAGTCTCAAATTGAAAATGTTGCCTATGTGAAATCTACAAGTGCAGTCTGATGGCGTATTTCTGTCTTGGCCCTATGTCTACTCTTTTTCTCATTTGTGCGAAATCACAATGTGTTATAGAAAGAGGAAAAAGTAGTAGAGCATCACAGAAGCATTGAGCCAGAAGGTAGTGCCGCAAATTTCCTTAGTGCTAACTTCTAGCAATCAACGCATGTTGCAATTTCATGGGCTGCAGTTTTCATGTCTGGATGCTTAGTGGCTTTGCACAGTGTTGCAATGAAGCGGCATTTCAGTGAGCTTTGTTACTGTGACTATTGCTTAAAAATCAGAAAGCATTTACAAAGTTTGATTACATGGTTACCATGTAGTGTACTATGTGCAATTGCACTGAATGCTGTGTCACTAATTTAGTTTTGTTCTCCATTACAGGTCCAGCTCTACGTTGTCGAGAGTGACGTCAAAAAGCCATCATCCTCTTGATGTTGTCTTATTTATAATCACTAGAATTTTTCATGTTACTTTAGGAAAAAAAGCCTCATTTTTCAACCTATTTTATAAGTTATTATGTAAATAAATTTTAATGCTCAGGCAAGATGCTTGAGATCTTTTGTGCACACTGTCAAGTTCATTTTGATCTGGATTGTTGGATTTCATGCCCCAAGATGTCATCACAATATGGTTAAAAAAAAGGAAGGTAGTCTTTAAATTATATACAATTGCAGGAAACTTTACAAGTTTCCTGCAATGAAGTTTCGTTATTGCATATGCGAGAGTGAGTTCATGTGCTATGATATGCTTTCTTTAGCCGCGATATGCTTTCATCAGCGATTCGTACTGGTTGATTGAGCCGTTTAAGACAGTATCATCGCTGTCGCTGCTAGCGATGGCAGAGACCTCTACCACAACCATAAAAATTGCCAAAAAACGTTCTGAAACAGGGCGCACACAGGCACTCCAAGCGGCCAGATGACTACGAGTACCAGCATGCACCGCGGCAGCGGTGGCGTCGTAAAACTGGCCGGTGGGATCGGTCTATTAGCTTTTCTTAACTCGTTTCTCAGTTTTGTGCCGTTTGCACCACTTGCAGTAGTGGGCTGATCCTGGGGATAGTGCAGTCTACAGTTACCATGGGCATGTGCCTATGGGTATATTCTCATGCAGCTGTCGTCGTGCCATCATTGCAATCCCGTTGTCGTCATACTGCATTAGTTGTTCTGTCAACATCAATCTTTCTTCGTCATTCAATCATGATTATGACACCATTGTCATACGGTCATGGTCGTTCCATCTTTGTCACACCATCATTCCATTGTCCTCATGCTGTCGTTACACTAGTATCCTTATCATTTCAAAACTGTCAACCTATTGTCATCATACCGCCTCCGGCTTTGCCAGCGCATGCTTAGAAAGCCAGCAGTGCACTAAAGTACTGGGTATGGAAATGGGGTGGAGGTGGAGGGAAGGCAGGAGTGCAAGAAGGACGTACTATCTGATAAGCCATTCGATTGGTTCTGCAAAGAGCACCGACTAAACAGGCAGTTCCATGCACTTCCACCTCGCAGCTGAAGAGAAGGAAGCAAGTGTTCGTGCGCGCAATCATCGACACTGTCAGGTGGCACCGGCATTAGAACATTCACACCATTTTTTTGGCTTAACAGTTAACTAAAACACAGACTCCCATAGTCGTGTGTCACGCAGGAAAGCTGAAGGTTAGGAGATGCGAGAGTTAAGCGTTCCCACAAATTCTATGCAGACGCAAGGTTGTATGTGTAGTTTTAAGTGTTCTTTGGCATGAACATAAAAACTGCCAAACTATTGATTATACCGTACACACACTTTAAAATACTAGGCTTTGTCTTGCAATAATTTGAGTGAAGGAAGAAATTTGAAGGAGCAGTGTGGACAAGGTAGTGCTCCTCACCAAAATGTTCTTCCTTCAGAGAAAAGTTGCGTGCATCTGGGAAGTTACCCAGTAGTGCTTTTATTTAGTGCCACACACAGAAAAAAAAAAAAAAAAAGACAAAAAAGGGTGTACCATATCCTTCGGCTCTCCAACAAAGCTCTTTTTGCAGCATACAAAATTTTTACCAGGAGACAAAGTGCAAACACGACAATTTATTGGAACAATGTATTGGTTAGTACCTATGTAATGCTAATGATGTAATGCAGCCTTCTGCAGTGAGAGCATGCTTACAATGAATGCAATGTATTTTAACTGCAGGGCTGCTGTTTCAGTGAAGTATTTTCGTATTTATGCTTGTTTAAGCATTACATGATAATGCTTGCAGCAGCAATAATCACAAAAAATTAAATCCATCTCCGATTCAAGTCAACTTTCCTCTTATTGCACTTTCCTCAACACCAATCTATTCTGATGTATGCGTTGGGTTGTATTGTTTGCATTTCATTTGCCCACAACAGTACACATTCACTGCATGCCGCACCAGTTACTGCATCACTTGTTAAGAAGAATCAAGAAAAACAAGAAACAAAAGATGAGGTGGCACAGTAAACTTGGAATATATTTAGGATGAAACATAATGACAGTCAGCTGATCATGTGAGCGTGTCTTCGGAGCGAATGTACTCTCCCACATCAGCCTGGTGGAACACAACTATGGTCATGGGGTCCGCACGTCTGCACTCCTGCGTGGACTTTGCTGCAACACCAAAACCCTGAAAGATGCATGAAATGGAAAGGAATAAATTTTTGCATGTTCCTCATTGCAGCATTGGTAATCTCCTCACTTAACCAGTGGCAAGGAAAAATCGTACATTTCCTATGCGCAAACATTGATACAGCATATTTCATGGTACCAAAGGTATGTAATGCAAAAGCTTTGCTAGTGAAGGCATGCTCCAGGGCAGTTTTGCTCTTTCTCTCATTCTAAACAGAGAGCAATGCAAACAGTGCAGAATGATGCGGTGCAGACTATATTAGAGTCTTGCTAGTTGCGCCAGTGGCCAGGTTTGAGAGGCACTGCTAATCACTCGACAATCTATCGCAGGTAACCACAATATGCCAGTAGAAGTCACTTATTAGTTTAGGTAATCGGTATAGCCCTTTTCAGGCTTACTCTGGACAGAAACAGTTGACATACAGATGGCAAAGTTGAAGACTTCACACAGCACCATTCAGCAAATGAGAGCTTGTGTAGCATGCTTTAATATCCCACTCGGAAATACTTGACCCTATAGAATCCGATAGGCAACAAATTTGGTAGCAGTTAGGAGAAGGATCACAAGGTGGATTAGTGACATGTAATGGACAACCCTTCTTTTGTATTTGAAACATGCAGCTGGTTCTCATTCCTTGCTGGCTAATGCTTTCCCATAGATTCCACTGCAAGGCAAAGGATCACGAAAAGACGGAGACTTGAAGTGATGAACAGTTGTCATGCAAGGCCCTGACGGCAGGGCCTGACAAAGATGTGTCCCTTTGTTGAAATGTTGGCTCCTGCGACATCCCTTCTTCAGGTTTCACTGTAGTGTCATCTAGTCGGGCTGGGAGACATAGTTCTGAGAAAACGGATGTCTAGTGAAGAACGTAAACTTTATTTTCAAATCAATAAGATTTGAGTCCACATCCTTTTAGTGGGTCTGGGGAACCCGCCGCGGACGTGGTTCCGAGACCTTGTCTCGTAGCTCATTCCTCGGCTCGCTGGAAGGCCCAGAGTTGTGCTGTCAGGTACCACAGCACGCCACTCATGTGATAACTAGTGAGATGTAGTATCAGTTATTATCCCCGTTAAGAACGAGAAGAGTGGAAACTAAGGGGCCCGATTTTTGTTAATTACACCCATACGTAAACAAAAGATGAAGCCAAGGAAAGCATTGGGACATTTATGCATAGTTTTTATTTGAAGTGTGGAAATGATTAGCTAAAGGGAAATGAAAGTCGACAAAAAAGCAACTTGCCGCCAGTGGGATCCAAACCTGTAAGCTACGAATTTTAAATTGTGCTGGTGATACGTACCACGACATGCCTATAGATGCAGGCCATCTAGAAACTTTTGTGCCTATACTGTGGGCGCTTTCTGTTGCACGTGTAGACAAAGAAATGCTTGAGATAATCGGGTAATGAAATCACTGCGCTTACCAGGGGAATGTCGCTCATGGAGTAGACAACAACACCGTCGTATGTGTTGGTGTTCTCTGTGATCCTTGCCAGACCAGACTTCAACACATGGTGACCGTAGAGGTACTGCTGCTCTGCGCTTGGTTTGAGCCAGACCTTTTGCTGCAAAATGCCACGTTATTACAGTTTAATTGAATTTATAGACAACAAGAGAATGCTACAGCCAGTGTTCACAAAGAAAACAGAGCACAGAAGAACGCGTAGGGAGTATGGCGGACGCATCAGTGACCTCTAAAATGGTTGCAGCTTCAGCAAATCGCCGAGAACTCACCTTCGCGTATGGAGCCAGATAGTCCAAGGCAGTGATGTGCAAGTGAAACTTTCCAGACTTGGTGAATTTGCCGAAGCAAGTGCCCATACTGATGAGGTTCTCCCGAGCAACGTTGTTGGCCAGCTTCATGATCTTTTCGCTGCACAAACATAACAACCCGGCGTGTGCAGTGTGAGCGTCCGAATTTGCGTGCAGTCATCACGTTCAGCATTTATATTTTTCTTGCTTACCTTACGTAATACACTCTGTCTTTATGGAGCCTAAAGCAGTAAGTACCATCTGGCCTATCAATGAGAAGCTTGATATTCTCCGATATGCTGTAAAAAAAATATGAAGTCAACGTCAGCAAAGCTTCAATATCGAGCAGATGACGCACGATGCCACACATGAATTACAAGGTTAGCTATGGAAGAAACATCACCCCAAACTGGTGCTTAACACTTACTATTTGGAGAGCTTGTCGAAAAATGTTCGAGTTTCTTCACTCGTGAGAGGACGCATTTCATAGCAGTATGTGAAGAACTTGGCACAACACAACAAACTACCACGCACGTGCGCTCCGCACCGCATAAATTTCGAGCTTGCTGCGTTTTCGACTTGGCTTCTCTCGACTTGTTTTGATCTTTTCTTGCCTAAAGACTGCATGAGCCATACAAAGCCAAAGACAAGCCAGAACATAAACAATCTCCATGTGAATGCCGGTGTCTTGTGCTTTGCATCATGCTTTGCGTATATTTTCCCGTGTTATTTGTCGTCACAAAGTTCACATAAAGGTTGTCAATGCAGTGTGATTTTGTTTTTATCTGTTAATCATATTTGAGAAGACATATTTGTTCTTACTATCAGCAAAAGCACGAAGTAAGTGTTCTTGTTGTTTTTTGGGGATTCATAAACTTTCTGACCCGCGTTTGCTTTCGCTGTCATGTTCCGAAGTGTTTCGTACGTTTTACTTTAAGTAGTTCTCATAGTAATGAACGTGCCTTGTAGTTGCTTTATGTGGGGGCGAACTTGTCCCTAACGCCCTAACTAATGTTAGTGGTTTCGTGGTTATGGACAGTGTTACAAAAAACGTGTCTGAACGTTGCAGGTCGCGAACATCACAATTTAAGCGCCGTGCATTGTATTTATTTGTGGCAATGTAATAGTGACTTCCTTGTGACCTTTTTCTTTTCTTTTTTTTTTCCCCCAGTAATGGCGAGAGCACGATTGGTACGTTTTGCCGGACGAGCACTTTTGTGTCTTGGAGGATTGAGAAGTGCCGCATCATTGACAGGTAACTGTTTATAAAGTGTTGTTTCAGTAATATTAAATTAGGGAGCGCAGTATAATTGTCATTACCAACTTCAACGTATGCAGAATGCACCAACACTGTTTTAGACGAAAAAAAGAAATCGGGCCAAAGGGAGCCTCATCGTTTGTAAATTTCACCATTGAAAATAGCTGGGGCCGTATTCTGAAACGTTCCACTTCGGCGATAGTTCGCCTTCAGGCGCGCGCTGATTGGCTGTTCTAGCAAAATTGGACGAGTTGATTGGCTGGTTGAGCCCGACGTCATTCAATTTTGCTCAACCAGCCAATCAGCGCGCCCTTGTTTAGCAAAGCACGTTAGGCATTCATTTATATGCCCGAAACAAGCTCCGTTTGAGTAACTCAACAAGAAACAAATGAGAAGTGCTATTGTGACCTTGTAGTTTAGTTTATTTCTATAGGAATGTTGGAATGATCGTATACCCACTTATGGATTAGGAAGCTGTGCTGGCTGCAGCAATAGTATAGGGCATAGTGCCCATGTATCATCAATTAACCAGGATGCACTTAACAACCAGTTTCTCATTATTTGTCTTTCTGAACGTTGTCTCTAGGTGACTCCACAAGATCGTACATGGTGTCCTTACGAGATCCGTATTTATGGCCTTACGTTAACACAACGTCCCGCAGCTTGTCATCGCTGCCAATGAAAACGAGACTCTCAAGAAAGAAGCCTGCTCCTGAACCTCCGGTGATCAGTGGAGTATTTCAACACTATGATATTGCACCAGACACAAAGGGGATGGTTGAACACTGCTGCTGTGGTTGAAGTTGTGTGTGGGGTTAAAAATAAATTCTGGGGGGGTTTCACATGCCAAAACCATGATCTGATTATGAGGCAAGCCATAGTGGAGGTCTCCGAAATAATTTTGACCACCTGGGGTTCTTTAAATATAAGTTCACAAGCATTTTTAAAAACAGCGCCCCCATCGAAATGTAGCCACCGGGATCAAATCCGCAACCTTGAGCTCAGCAGCGCAACGCCGTAGCCACTGGGATACCATGGCATGTGAAAAGTTGTGGGGATTATTTGCTGGCTGCTTTTTTTTTTTATGCACAAGAATTTAAACAATGTAGACTCATCATTTCCATTCCCTTTAATCGTTGTTTCTAGTAGTCAGACAGGTTCACTGCAAGATTACTCTCTTGCGGGAACACGCATTTTCCAGTAGATTGAGAAGTGCATGGATGTAATCATCCATTGGGCGGTAGAGAGCATGTTTGTTGCTCTGAAATTGCACCACGGGGGTGGGGATATTATCTGTGGGCCTGACTGTACCCCCACCACCCTCAATACCTGTCATAAGGATACATAAACGATCCTACTTGTAAAAATGTCTAATAGCAAAGGAAAAGCATTGGCGAAATGTTCGGAAGCATTCTGTCATTGTGGGAGTTGTCAAGGGTCTGTGATAAAACTGTAAAGAAGCTTGTTGCTAATGGTATTTGCTGTTGTTTGCGCAAGTTTACGCACTAGCACTGACACTTAAAAGTTGCAATCTCTTGCTCACCTGGTGTTTTGTGTGATGATTTAGCACTGGTTACGAACCACAAATACCACGCTATTGTTCTATAAACTGCCATACTATGTACTCTTTGCTCAGTTTCATAGTTGATAACTTTGGTGTGTTGCTACGGAACTAGAGAGAGGGAAGCCGTAGGGAAACTTTTATCAACAGATGAAAATGTTTCGAGCAATCAAAAGTAGCATTGAGAGATATGGCTTGTTGCCTGATGAACTGTTACTTGTTCTTCGGGCTTGTTTCTTTTTATGTGTAACTAGTATGCATCCTGCACATGCTTTAGCCTCTTCTCATTTACACTTCAGCCTCATCTTTTTAACTTCATTTAGACTTTATCCTCTCCTCTGGCAAAAATTGACGCTAGGCCGTTCTCAGAGCATTTCATTTTGGGTCCCTGCCCCTATTAGTATGCTGCAGTAACAGTATGGGTCATGTTACAATTTTTACGTGACACAAGACTACCCTCATGACTTTTGATAGGCTGCTGTGTTGGCGAGTGCCATCATCACACCCTTATTCTTGTCATCATCATTCATCCCTCTTTTGTTCACCTTTTCCCCTTCCCCAGTGCAGGGTAGCAGGTTAGAACATGCAAGCTCTGGTCAACCTCTCTGCCTTTCTATAAATAAATGCCGCTACTCTACCGTGAATAAGTGCTAAGTCTGGTAACTTGCGGTCAGTTGCCTATGCATATATTCTGTAGTGTGTTTTGCTTATCAACCCTTTAACCCCCAGAGCTGCACTTGTCTTGGGAGGTTGTACCAACATCATCAATGACGAGTCACACTCATTCAGCCCGATGTTGTGCTGCTCCCATTGCCAATGAATACTTAAGGTCGGTATTGAAGGAAGGCTGCCCTCAAGAGCAGCTTTTTTTTTTATGTTTTGTGTTATTCTAACCTGAAACCAAACGAGTACTACATTTTCAGAATCGGAATGACATAGAAAAAATGATGATTACATAAGAAATTTGGTGCATTTATACGGAATGTATGTGGGGGTTAAAGGGTTAAACATTATGTCAAAACTGAGAATTACAAAATAGCACTTCGTCGATCAGTAGTTTCGATCAGTTTTCTTTCCCCCCTCAACCTTTATTTTTTTTCCCCTGATTCTTGAGAATTAACTTGGTTTTTGTACTTTCCTTGCACCCTGAAGAGTTCACTGACAGCTGTGGCATACAGCACAGCCGAGGAGTACAATCTGACGTCCATCTTGAATGCATTGAAGAAGCAAGGCCTGTACAAGGACAAGGTCATTTCCGAAGATTTAACTGATGTTCTCTATGCTTCTGCCAAGTACCAAGTTACCGAGGAACCGAGAGAGCTTTTCATCTTTAGGTGAGCCAGGTATGCAGCTTTGAATTGGGTGGTGGACGTTGAAGTTGTCAAATTACCTACTTTTCCCCTTGTGTTTGCTGGTGTGTTCTGTTTTGTTTTAGACGTGGGTGAAAGTACTCCTTTAGTAAGTTATGCTGGAAAGGCCAGCTGATAACACAGTTGGAAGAGTTGCTTTCATTGTGTGTCAATTATAAGGTATCTGACAAGAAAGAAAAGTGCTGCTTTAGTGCTTAAATATATAAGCCACCTTTTGGATATTTGCATTTTCTTGCTTGTATTGGCAAAATATTTCTCACAACAGAATCAGGCAGCCTTTATGTGCCACATTTATTTGTGCGAGTACTCTTTCCTTTTTCATTTTAATTACTTTCTTGAGAAAGAAGCTTGCACCATAATTGGAACCATACGTCAAAGATTTTAGAAAAAGAAAAATCAACTGTATGAAGATTGCTTTGGTGCTGAACAGACTTCAAAGGGCACCTTTTCCTGCTTAGCAATTTGGGTTCTTACTTCTGGAGTATTCAGAAGTTGATTGATTAGCATGTATGCAGAAGTGTTGGTGCTTTGATGCAACTGTGAGGTCTCAGATAATCATTATATCTCACTGCATTTTGCTTTTCAAGACCAGTAAGTAGAGGATGTACTTGTTAAATAGGTGTGTACAAACAACATCTGGCAAATGAAAATATATATTTCAAGGCTTTATCATGTCCTTGGAGTGAATTTTTAATACTGAATGGGTGAAACCATTTATATGCGATACATTGAGGATCTATATCTACAATACTTTCATACGAGACCTTTCTTTTTTCTCCTTTTTACACACGATAAGGCAGGAACATTGTAGGGTTCTTAAAATTTTCCTATTTGAAATTAAAAAGTGATCTTAAAATGTATAAATACTATACGCGTGTTGTATTTATGTAATATTTCTCCTTTTATTTTTAGGGAAGGATCAATTGTCTTTTGGAATTTCCCAGAAATAGAGGTAATTTTGTGAATGCTTATAGACTTTGGCATATAGAATATGACTTTGTGTCATTTTGTATCGCAGTTTTGTATACTGATTTTTGGTCGACATTTAATTTTTCTTTGCCATGTTATTTTTTGTCTTAATGTGCACAGGGCTACTGTGCCTTAAGTGCAGCAGAATTTCAACATGAAAGATGGCAAATTTGATGCAAAGAATGCCCCATCTTAGTTTGATGTATGAGACAATTTCTTTTTTCCCATAATAATTATTCTTTTCAATGTGCTTCTTGTACCCGAGCGTCAACTTCTGCTGTCCATTGTAACAGAAGGAGGATTTTCACCAACCTTTGAGCCACGAATGTTCAAGGTCCCTGAAATTGTTCTTAAAAAAAATTAAATTCTGGGGTTTTACATGCCAAAACCACGATCTGATTATGAGGCACGCTGTAGTGGCGGACTTCGGAAATTTGGACCACCTGGTGTTCTTTAACGTGCACCTAAATCTAAGTACACGGCTGTGTTCGCATTTCTGAAATTGTTTTTGTTGTACACCTAAACACATAGGGTACCTCTCCAGGAAGGCTTTCTCACAAGAACTTCATGTCATTGCACTACATAATAACACAGGTACAAGTGGTTAAACATTACCCTCCCCTCAACAGCCTTCCCCCTCAGCTTTTACACTGTGCGGCCATCGCACTATCCCGCCTCCTTCAAGTGGTTATGCAAGCATTCTCTACTTCCGGTTGATTTGAACCAAGTGTATTTCCACGTCTCTTTCCTAGGCAGTTACTAGATGAAGTGAAATTTAAAGACGAATGAACTGCACGTGTTGGATGGAGATGCAGTGGCATTACGCACAGTGTTCACTGGCTTTTGTTTGTTTTATGATGGTACATGAAGTGAGAAGAGGTGGGCATTCACCCCATTGCTGTGAGCATATATGTAATGTGCAAACTACAAAGGTAGCTATTTCAGGTATTGTTTAAGTTTGGTACTTGCCTGATAACATGAAAATATCTAAGAATACATATGTTTACGATTGCCTCTACATTACGCTTGTAAAGTTTCTCTATAGCCATCAGCAGAAAAAGAAAGCACTGCCGCTAACTTGTGAATGCGTTAAAGTAAGCTATTTATGACTTTTTCACTAATAATAATAAAAAGAACTACATCTAAAATCGGAAATCGAACCTACACTTTCTGTATAGGAGCCGGACACAGTACCACTGCACCAAAGTCCTAACTCAAGGTGGTGATTTTCTGATGGACGTTCTGACACGTTGTAAAGCATGTTCAATTGTCTTTGCAATGCTTCTTTTTCCGCATCCTTGGGTTCTGCCAAATGCAGAACCTGTGATTGCCGCTGAAAGAGCCTTTCTTTGCAAAACTGCGGGTGACTGCTGTGTTGACGAAGACGGTTGGTGTTGACATTGACATGGAGCACGCGCATCCTTTACAGCGTGTAGTCGCTGCAGTTTAGTCCGTGCACACACTTGCAATGCAAGCTTAGTAATACAACGCTGGTACCATTCATGATCCTGCTGCCAAAGAAGACATCGCTGCTCTTAATTTCATGTGAGAGCCTCCGCATCCCATTGGCTGCCATTGCCAGAGCTGTAGCAGACGACCCGCATTCTCACCCGGAAGTGGGCCATCAGTTTGAAGAAGTATCTAGATTTGTTGCATTTGTGTACTTATTTTTATGGGCACCCAAATTACTATGCATACGTATGCTAGTAAAAATAATCGTAATGCAGCGGCATGTTTCAAGCATTCCCAATGCGATAATGTGGGTAGCCACGAGGATCGCTCGCCTGAGTGAGATCATTCACTTAAGCTACATGGCGTGGGAAGGGGCGGCTGAAAACGCTGGACTGGCGCCGCTGCGATTGGTAGCGTTGCACATTTTTAAAACTTTGTAATAAATTACACAATTTACGCAGAGCGTTTAAATCTGTCTCCTAATGATCAGGAAGTCCTACCCTACCCACTCGGCCTGTTTGTAAACAATTGTAAAAATTGTTTCACGGTCCCTTTAACTCCCTAATAATTAGCAAATGTGGTTTATGTTCAATTATTGTGTTCATTGCATCTAGTGAAGGCAAGTGCAATGAAATTATGGGTTTCGTAAAAAGAAACCTAATTTGTGTATTTAGAGCAGCCGCAATGCAAAATTTCATGTTTATAATATGCATAGATAAGTAATTGAAGGCTCGCGAAAGTAGACGGTTTTGATGCCAGAACTGAAAAAAAAAAAATTATGCTTTTACCGCTCGCCAGAAGTGATGCATGACTCAGAATGTGCGGCTCGTCCGCATGACCCAAAGTTGACTGCCATTCTCAGCATGCTGAAAAATGTCAGAGGCAATGTGCTGACGTATATACTGACCTACCAAGTGTGTGTGTGTGTTGTTCTCTTGGGGGCCATTTAGAGGCTGCTAATAGGAAGAATTAGACATTTACCTGCCCTGCAGCTTTACCAAGATTCCTTCAGCGCTTGTTTATATTACCAATTTAGCCAAAGTGAAATTTCGTTGTAGTTAGCATTTAAGCTGAAAAGCCTTTCACCTCTACAATGTTGAATCCCTATTCGCACGATCGCCTTTCAGAGGAAAGCCGTGCTGCAGTTCCTGAAGCCTTACGAAGAGCACCCTTACAGCCCATCCCTCGTGAACCAAGAGATTGAAGCTTTAGAATTTGCGTACCACGAGTGAGTCTACCTTCTTTTCTAATATTTTTGGGTGTGCCAATGCAATGAGCCCATGGCACAATGTTTTGTTAAACTTCACCCTGTAATGACCATCGTGTCGTGTGCTATGCTGAGTTTGATGCCTCAAAATGCAGTTTTAAGTGCATTAAAATTTACGCCAAGTCCATAGCTGTGTTTTTGATATGCTGGAGTGAAGTTGTACCTGTATGTAGTTCAACGAACTGGTTACCAATGAACTTTCAGCTTTAATAACATTTCATTTTCTTTATTATACAGTACGAATTTACTCTCCATGGGGGGCCAGAAAGAAAGGGGAACAAGTTCACATTTTCCCCAATGTGTAACTTTTTCTAGTGATTACAGAGTGAATAAATGCCATCAGCTGGAAAACACTAGAAAACACATTGGGACGTCTGTAGTGCAGAATGCGTTCATGGATAACCTTTAAGCAATCTTCCCATTTCTGTCTTTCCATCCCCTCCTTCCTGAGTAGGCAAAGAAGAAGTTGTGGCCCCTTTTGGTGGCAGTTGTATATCCTCCTGAGAGGTGAAGACAGCTTAGGGGCACAATCGCTTTTTCTAATCAATTCTTAATACTGATATAGTTACGAACCTTCTCCATGTACATGGAGAGGTAAAGATGCAACTTCATATGGTGGGTTGCCATGCTGATGCTGCATCCTGGATTTTCGTAATATTTGAAACATACTCCCTGGTTGCTTTTCGTCATCACAACGGCCTGTATTAAATTAGTGTGAATTTTCCTAATGCTGGCGGCAAAAATATGATTAAGCCACTTTAATACAGTTCCGCGTGCATTAGACATCATATCTGAGGTGAATATGTTACATAATCACTTCCTACTTAGTAATTTTGAGAAAGGTTAAAGACAATGTGCAATAAAACATTCAAGGGGTCTCAGGAGGATTCCATCAAACCTCGATTTAACAAACACGGATGTAATGAAGCAAGTATAAAATTTGGTTGGTCATAATTTATTTCAATGAAGTATTCTCCCACAATGACGTAATCGAAAATGCAGAACCGACATGGTATCAGTTATAGCAAAGCAAATTTTTGTTTGCATGTGCCTAAAAATGTATATTCTGACAGCGGAACTGTTAAATACAGTCGCCGATCGAATTTTCAGACGCCTGATTTTTTGGACATGCACGATTCCTGCTGCACCCCCACCTACCCCTAGCACCTATGTACAATAGAAACAACTGAAATTTCGGATGCCGCACGGTGTTTCGATCATGAACTTCTTGTGGGATGCCACAAACATGGCTGTCATGTCGACTCGCATGAAACCTCAACTTTGGTTGACGACTCCCGACGAAGCAGCGCTTCTTAGGCCAAGCCAAACAAGCAGTGCAGCCGGCAGAGTGGTTGGTGACAAGCATTCGTGGGAAGCTCGCTGCCAATATGTTCGCACTTGTAGAACTTATTGGCAATCGAGCTTGAGGTCAGACGCACGGGGCAGACTGAGAGCCATAGTAGTGGAGTACGGATCCGCATGCAGTCCCCTCCGTGTCCGACAAGTCTGTTGGCGGCATGTTCGTTTGGCCCATTAGCTTGGCTTAGCTGAACAGCTTGTCAGCAAGCTAACGTAGCAGTGCAGGGGGGGTGTATGTAATTTATTGCAGTTCCCATGCCTTGTATTGGCATGGCAGGATGCCAATGGGTCATCAAAATCCACAATGAACTGTTCTGACCTAATCCAGTTGCATAGGCCAGATCAATTTTTTTTAATCTCCATGTATGCTTATAACAATTATCGGATGTACATGTAACAAAGTTAATTTCATGTCTACTGCGACTTCGTTGAACAAGGTTGAACTGTATATGTTTTCAAACCAAATAATAATACTAATTCAGCAACACACAACCCAAGGGAACCAAATGCTTCAGCCGAGCAGTGCTGTTGGTTATGGGAACGGAGCATTCTTGCTTAGTCTTTAAATTTGATAAACTTGTTTTCATTGCATTTACTTGGTCTTCAAATCTCTGGCAAAGGCCCACATATGTGTCCAATTGTTAAACAGAAATCACCTCACTATCTAGCTTTCTCAAGTGATCAATTCCAGTCTGCTATTCCTTTTGGATAAAATAACGGAAAAATGAATCTAAAGTGCAGATTCCTTATTGCAAATACTACTAATCATATACAGTAAAACAGTTATAATGATGTTGAAAAGGGAGGCAGAGTTACATTGGTATATCCATTATTACATGTACTGCAATATGAATCCCTAAGGGGACTTCAAAGGGAATTTCACTTACTTCAATATATCCATTATTTCATTATAACACGGGTTTGACTGTAGTAGTACTTTTCATTTGTTGCACATAATTGTTTCAGAAACAAGACAAAGTTTTATGATGGCAACATCTACCTAAGCACAGAGGGCGAGAGTGACTTGGAGAAGTACACATTCTCCAGTGGGCTTGCTCTGTCTGGTAAGTGTTAGAAAGAACTTGCTGATATACCTGTGCAAGCTACTGCAAAAGGAGGGTATGCATGCAGTCCTGATTTTTAGCAACATGTTACTGATAAGATAGACAGAGGGACCAGAGCATTGGGAAAACACGTAAAGCCTTGCATATTGTGGGAAAAGAGAGATGCCTGTATGGGGGGAGCATTGACTGGACAAATCCAGAATATCAAGCCACCTAAATGATCAGGTTTTTCTTGCGATCCATACTTGGCATTCTTTTGTATTTTGTTAAGGAAGGACATGGGTCTTTAGGCCTATAAATTACAAAAAAAAATCGAGCTTTGTGAAGTTGCATATTCTGCATCTATTATTCTCTTAATCTGCCAAGTTTCTTATCTCATATGTCGATATTTAAACCATAATATATTGTTTTTAAAACTATAGGGTGGGTGATTCATTTGTTTTATTCAGTTTCGTGCAATACTAATTTTGCTCACCCAGCAAGACATTTACTGTCATACATAAGTAGCTATCACAGATAGAATAGGAATTATTCTTGCAGCATGAAGGTAGATGTTTGGAGCACAAAACATAGGAAGCACTTTTCAATTTTCTTTTGTTTGAATTTTTCAAAATTTGTCTTTTGTATGACCAATGCATAGTCATGTTCAAAACAGTGGATCTAGTTCAGTGTACTATAAAATAATAAATATGGACCCAATCATAAAAGTGCTTCCATTGTTGTTAGTCGTGTGCTTCCTGCTATTGATCCATATGTCATTTGTATATTTTTGTGTGGCAGTTATTTGTTTATTGTAGTAGAACAAAAGACATTGTTTTCTTAATTATGTAATGAAATAATGAACCTACAGAAAAAATAACTGCATTTTTAGAATTGGGAGAAGAAACTAAACAATCATGCCAACCTTTATCATGTTTGGTTCAAAAACAGGTCAGGGTAGCTCTAATCACCATGTCCCCCTTAACATTTTTGTCTATAATTCAGTTGGCAGCTTGCACTCTGTATATGCTTCTGTTTGCCAGCACTGCAAACGAGGCTTTGGTTTTTTTTATCCGATTGTAATGCAAACGCAATCTTCGGGCCCATTTTCTCAGTAAAGAGGTCGTTAGGTTTGGGTACATACAGTACAGTTAAACCTCGATATAACAATGTTGATAAAATTGGCGATTCGCTTCACATCGTAGTTTCTTCAGATTGAAATTTGACCTTTTATGCAAATAAGTACAATCACTGATGGATTTTTCTTGCACGGAAGAGGCTGCAAAATTTTCTGATATGGGGTGATCGGAAAAAAGCAAATTTGAATGAGGAAAAAAAAAGAATTTTGTTGAATTTGAGGGTCGGCGACGAAAGATATGGTTTTATGCCGTGTGTACAATATCTTCTCATCGGCGGTTACTTGAACTCACTCCCCTCCCCCTTTCCCCCTTGCTCGCGCGACAAGACTGCACTCATCGAGCCACCATCCCTCTTGGCTCAGCCTTGCAAGTTTTTACTCGCACCAAAGCAAACAGCGCATACAGCGATAGGATCACGAGGGCTTCTTTCTCGCATTTGCCCGACCCAAAAAGTCTCTAGAGAGAAATGTGGGGACGTTTTGCTGGGGTATCTTGCCTCTCTTGCGCCTCAAAATGTCATCATCATTATCATCAGCCTATATTTATGTCCGCTGCAGGACGATGGCCTCGCCCTGCAATCTCCAATTAACCCTGTCTTGCGATGCCTCAAGATGTGCATTCGCGTAAATACGAAGGAGGAAGACGCGCTTTACTTCGTCGGCTGCCTAAACTTCCGTCCAAATGATATCGTAGTGGCCAATACAGAGTGTGTAATGGCAAAGTGTAAGTTTTCTGTCGTCATTGGTTAGCCTGTGTCACTGGGGTGCACGTAACATAAGGTTTATGCTTTACAGTGCGCCTTCAGTGCTCAGCCAGTGACATGTATCAGCGGCAACAGGAGTATGTGCCATATGGGCACACTCTGCGTATCTGCCACTGTCACACACCCCATGAATGAGGCGCCAACGCCTGGTGAAATTCCGAAGCCGGCTCATCTGCTTCCAAAAATAACCCCACGCAAGCACGGACAATTAATAAGAGGCCTTCTGGTGCGCCAGCGAACGCCAGTTGTGGTCCAAAGACCGAGTCAGAGCCCAGAGTTCTTAAAACACAACAAAATATATTCTTCAAATAACGCAGTTACATATACTCATGCACACTTCGGCTAGGCACATCACAATGCAATCCAGATAGGTGTTGTGGGGGTATGGGTGCGTGTGACAGTGTTAATAAAACTCTGCAAAATAATTATTAACGACAAGCACTAAGAGTTCAAGACGTACAGTATAGAATGAATAGGAACACAAAGTGTCCACTCGTATTCACCCGTGCTGGTCTTGAGCCGGACGACCTCGGCGTAGCTCGAGGCAAATCTCAAAGAAGGAACTTCTTCCGGAAATGCAGATGCTCGAGGAACTCGTCAGTTAGCTTGCCGGAGAATCCCCTTCTTCAGTAGGCGGTCTGTCTTTACATCACATCTCTTCACTGGCGTGAAGCAACTCCATAGAAGTTTATAAATTCTATGGAAAAGAAGTTATGAAGAGTTACATACTTCCTTATTTCGAGAATTTCGTTATATCGAGGCTTAACTGTACTTCATTTTGTAGTGTGACTTATAGACACACCAGGATTTGAAAGAAAAAATGGCGACCTCTGGAGTAATGTAAATGTCATATGTCTGGGCAGTGAAATTTGTCACCATATTCGTTGCCATTTATTTAAACAAAATTATTTCTTTCTTTCTTTTTTTTTTTTTTTTTGTTCAGTGAAGCTGGCCATCTGGGAGGCATCGTTGGATAGCTATGTAGAGAGCATCGAGGACATCATTGAGGTGAGGGAAGCCACTGTAGGCACTGACACTCAACCAGCTAACTTACAATGTGAATAAAATTGGTGCTAGCACTTAGCGAATTGTTTGCAAGTTGTTGTGTACGCTACTTTATGGGCACTTACAGCTGAACATACTGCCCCATCAATTCAGAGGCCGAGGTAAATGCGATATATATTTTTTTTCCATGGGTTTATGTAAGTGTTGGCTTGTCCATCAGAGCTACACGCTGTGCTAGGTTGCTATCGTAATTGGCTGTAGTGATGGTAATACATGATATTTGCCTTATATATCAGATTCATTCTTTTAACCACAATGGGAGCAAAATTTCTTAATTGCCTTTGCGCTTAGTTCCAGGCATATGGTGATACTTTCAGTAAGCGTGAAGTCTCAGCATAGCACTGGACATTGGATGATGACTTGGCACCACTCAGGGCTCTCGCCAGCAATATGACATCACAATGATGGAAAGCCTGCACCATGGAACTTACCTGTTGTTATGGCCACTGTTTCTCAGTTAGCCACTCAGTGTGAATTGAAAAGGATAGTACTCTCAAGAGTTGTTGAGAATATATGTAGCTCAAGGTGGAGCGTTTAGATATTAAATCCCCTTATAATCAAGACATTTTAGTCAAGTGCCTTTATGGCATTGCAACAAGGTTTGTGTATGTGTGCTGGGAGAGGGTTTCACACTAAAGATAAAGCCAGACAGAATAGTGAGTTCTGACCCCAGCATGCCCGCAAAAAGTGCTAAAAATAACCCACAAACATACAAAACACCTCTGTAAATATGCATAGAAAGCTGCTGCTAAAGTGTCGTAGTTTTTTTACTTAAAACTGCAACTGTTCTCACTCAAAGACTGCCCTGGGAAACTTTAATAATATTCCAGTTATGCAATTAGATATGCTATTTGGTACATGAGTGAACAGTGTGAACACAGGACAAGGAAAGAAGGCGCAATATGATGCAGTTTTCTACACGTGCATATATCAGCATTGGTTTCATCTCCTACATGCCTGATGCATAGGTACTGCTTGATTTTAATTCTGCTTTCGTTAAAACACTTGTTGTTAGCACAAGTAATGCATAATAAGCAAACGGTGCTTTGAATCCCCTTAGTAAGGAATGCTCACAAAAGGGCATGAAAACTTCTACCACTCCTGTGAAATTAGCTCTAGTTTAACCAGACGTAGCTATGTATTTAAAGTCCATACTTGCTAAGTTATTTCTTGGTCTATTTTGATGTCTATTCTGACCAGCAAATATTCGTCTGAGTAGCAAAAGTTGAATGTGTTCTGTTGCTGCTATAACTTCACATTCTTTCTTGTTTTCTCAGGACATGAAGGAAGGCAGGACGATTAGGATGACCAGGGAACACGTTTTTCGAAAGACTGGAGAACTATTCTCACTAAGGTCAGTCGCTGAGAAAGTTCTTTTTGGCGGCAGTCTCATTTGAAATGTTTGGGAAGTATACTTTATAGGCACACACTTCTCTAGAGCATCTATGTAGCAACCTCTGGCGGTATTCTTGAGCAATCACTTTTGGATATACTGTCACTTTTAAGAGATACTGCATACTCGGCACCGGACGCATATAAGTATATGGCTGACAGCGTTTCTGGCACTGTGCGAAGATATCGAGCTTGGCACAGTGGCAAGCCATGCTGTCGGCCGTATACACTGACGCATCAGGTGCCAAGTCACGCAAAATCTCATGAAAGTGATTGCTGGAGAATACCTCTCATGGGTTGTATATATATCAGGTTGCTCTGTGATTATGAAGCAAAATTATAATCGGTTTCGCATAATGCCAGCAGTCTAGTATTCCAAATGTGTGTTGCTTATTTTTGTTGTTACTGGTAACATTTACTTAAGGGGGGATATGGTGATTAGAGCTATCCTTACCTATTTTTTACCCAAACTTGATAAATGTTGGCATGCTTGTTTAGTTTCTTCTCCCTAATATTCCAAAAATGCAGTTATTTTTTTGGTATGTTCATTATTTCATTACATAATTAAGAAAACTGTCCTTTGTTCCGTCTGTCTTTTGTTCTTACTACAATAGACAAATAACAGGCACACGAAAATATACAAATGACATATGGATCAATAGCAGAAAGCACAAGACTCACAACATAGGAAGCACTTTTATAATTGGGTCAATATTTCTTCCTTTTTACTACACTGAACTCAATTGTTTTGAACATGGCCATGCATTTGGTCACACAAAAGACCAATTTTAAAAACTTAAAACAAAAAAAAAACTTGAAAAGTGCTTCCTATGTTGTGTGCTCCAAACATCTAGCTTCATGCTGTAAAAAGAGTTATTATTCTATCTGTGATAGCTACTGATGTATCACAGTAAATGTATTGCTGAGTGTGCAAAATTAGTATTTTATGAAAATGAAGAAAACAAACTAATCTCCCACACTATAGTATTAAAACTAATATAATATGGCTTAAATATCGACATATGAGATAAGGAACTTGGTCAAGATCAAGAGAATAATATATGCAGAATCCGAAAATGCAATTTTACAAAGCTGGATTTTTTTTTTGTAATTTTTAGGCCTAAAGACCAATGTCCCCCAAATACTATATAACTTTATCAGGCAAGTGCTGCAGTGGTATACTTGCAGAATGTCTTGAAATGGGGAAATAAACGAACGTGAGCACATGCTTGTATGTCATGTAAATATTCTCGAAGTACGGTGTGTCTAAACGGGGAATCATTCTGCAGGCACCTGATCAACCTAAGCTCTGACCTTTTGGACACTCCTGATTTTTACTGGGACCGGCCAAACTTAGAGAGTCTCTATCTGAAAGTCATCAAGTACATGAACATTAACAGGCGGACAAAGGTACGTCACTTGAGCAGAAGCATACTCATTTGAGTACATTGAAAATTGCACCAGGAAGGGGTGAAAGAAAAAAAGGACTAGTGGAAATTATGATGTATACAGTGAAACCTCGATGATACGAATCTCACGGGGTCACGAAAAATATTTGTATTAGCCGAAATTCGTATCATCGAAACACAATTAAAACTAGCTAAATTAAAGAGTCGGAGGTGAACTCACTCAGGCATGCGCACGTAAAAAGCATTTACAGTATAGATCACTTATAACGTAACTGTTTATAGTGCAGAACTGGCTACAACGCGGCCTTTTCCGACTCCCGTTTACCCTCCCATAGAACTCCATGTAATACGCATACCGCTTATAGTGCAGCCGTGTGAGACGAAATACCGGTTATAATGCGGCTTCTGCTGGAAAATCTCGCCGACAAGGGTGGTAGCGAGCACGCTTCTCAACGAGGTGTGCCCACCGACGGGAGAGGAGATCAACGAAGGCAATGCGGAGGAGGAGCATGAGACGTGGAGCATGAGTCCAAGGGCGATAAAATCATCACCGCATGTGCGAGTGAAAGCGTGCCTTTCGCGCGGGGGACGCGCGCCTTCACGCAAGGAGAGCGAACGCACAGGCGAGAGCAAACGCGACTTCCGTCACGGCCGGGCACGCCAGTCGAGCCCGGCCCTGCTTCTGTCTTCCGTCGCACGAAAGGCCGGGGAGGGAGGGGGGAGGCGACGCTGCGCTGTGTGGCACCAAATTCGTATCTTGCAACTGGGCGCAAGGGTAACTGGTGACGCAATCTCCCACGCGAAAGGAGCACAGCGGGAAGGCAGCGCAGGAGGGAGGGAGGGAAGGAGGGAGGGGGGGTGGCTTCTACTCTGCCAACAAATGCGTTCTTGTACTTTGCGCCTGTGCCGGCTGTCGGGGTTGTCGCGCGCTCCGTATCTTGAAAGCGATCTCCACATGACTCTGACCTTTGTATGCGCTGTGCTTACGCCCCTCAGTTTCCGTTGAAGTGATAGACCGCACGAACCTTCGCTCGCTGCGGCGGCCACGCGCAAAAGCAAGAAAAGCGCCACCGCATCAAACTCTTCGCGCCTAGTCGCGGCCTCCGCGCTGTCCGGCGCCGCATCCGCACCTCCGCACCAAAAGAGAAAGGGAGAAAGCCCGTGACTGCGCGCTGTTCTCTTTCGCGGCCGTCGGTGGGGCGGCGTTTATTCGTATCAACCGACGCTGGTCGAAAATTGATTCGTAACAACCGTTCTCTAGCATGTTTCAAAGTAATGAGGCCCAGCCGGGACCGCAAAAAAAATTCGTATCATCCGGAAATTCGTATTAGCCGTTATCGTATCATCGAGATTCCACTGTATTAGTAATTGAGCAGTAGCTCTGCGCACCTTGATGCTTGCTTAAAGTGTTACAATGTATTTGGCAATTACAATTTTTTTTAATATAACGATAATACCGTTTAGAAATTTTCATTGAGTACTTGCCGTGGTAGCTATGCTGTCCTGCTACTAGGCCACAGGTTCGATTTTTGGACACATTTTAATGGGGGATGGAATATAGAAACACTCTGGCTAGAGTGCTAACTTAGGTGAGTGGGGGATGCACCATCTTCTGCATACAGCACACACGAAGAAAGGTTCATTGTCCCGGTTTTGCTGTTCTTTTTGTGGTGCTGCGCGTTCGAATGCAATCATAGTGTTCCAACATGCCTTGGTAATCTTCATTTGTCTGTAAAGCTGCCTCCTTCCCCATCCCTGTTGTCATCGTTTAGCATTGTCACTCTTGGGGGGATGTGGGTCTTAGACCAAAAATTTTTTAGATCTTTATTCTTTGAGGTATAGTGCTGAAAGTTTCTACATATGTGTAATGCTTTGCACTTATTTCAAATATAAGGTCCATTTTCGTTTATCTCCCTTGGTTCAAATTTTGTGCAAGCTTCCTTGCACAAAATCTTCAGCTATGGTTTACAAAATATGTTCCTTAGATCTCGTTAAATAGTGTATCAATGCCTTCTGTATTATTCAGTAAGACTAACCTATTGATCTGCTTTACCTAGAACACGAGTTGTGAGGTATTGAATTTCAAACTCGAAAAAGTGTTTTTCTGGTGACTAACTTGGAAGTAGTCTCACAAATTTTTCTTGCAAGTCAGCGCTGTGTGCGGAGCAAACATCCCTGTGGCTGAATCCCAGAGTAGAGGACCTGAAGGAGAGTCCAAGCGCAACGCTATACCTAGCTATCGCTGTCAGTGCTTTGCCCTTCTGGTGAAACTGGCACTTTCTTTTATTTGCATTGGCTGTTTACTTGCAACATTGTACATTGATAACCCACAGGTCATGAATGAGAAGTTAACACATTGTTGCGAGCTGATGGACTTACTCAGCCACCACCTGGAGGACAAGCACCACGTCCGGCTCGAAGTCATGATCATTGTGCTCATTATGGTCGAGGTGAGAAAGGCATGACGTCCGAATGTTCTACGTTTCTTTTGTGTTACTGCATGCTCCTAGCTTTGAGTGCGTTGCATGTGAAATATTTTTTCTGACGGGTGAGTGTAGTTTGTCTTCACTACAGTCGAATCTCGTTAATTCGAACACGCTTAATTCGAACTTCTGGTTTATTCGAACTGACGCTGTGGTCTCGTCAAAGTTATGTGTATTCCTATGGGCGAGAACGGCCGGTAATTCGAATGCGAAGCATTTGCGATGGTTAATTCAAACATACGGCACACCGACAATGCCCTCAGCAGCGTGCCAAATCACGCGGCAGTGCCTCCGACCGGCATTGCTCTGACACCGCCATAAAGCAAAAGCTTAAGAGAGACCCCTCAACGCCGCACGGAGAAAAAGAAAACGAAAAAAAAAAATGCGGCGGAAATTTCACTCTCAAATGGCAAGGTCGCCATTTCACCATCGCGCCGGAACACTCGTGTATGTGCCGATGTCTCAGCCAATGCTGCAGCTGCGGCGCAGAGGGAAAAGCAGCGGCAAAGGCCCAGTCCGGCCAACTTCCCGATAAAGGCAGAAAATGAAACTTCAGGGAGCGGGCTAAGCTGGCACCAGGCCGGCGGCACCGGCATGGCGGCAGGCGCGCACGGAGACAGTTGGAGGTGGGGGAGCTACGAGGGAGTTGAGAGGGAGGGCGAGGGGAGCCACTGAAGCGACGGCGTTGCCAAGGCAAAATTCGCTTTTCTGCCGCCCTCGTCCCTCACCGTCGATGGTGAGGGAAGCAAAAAACTTCAGGGAGCGGGTGGCGTCGTGCCGGTGCCGCCGTTATTTTCTGCCGTTATTGGGAAGCGAGCGTTGCCCGGCATGGGCAGTTTCGTGGCCCTCGCTCGCTATGTGCTTGCGCGCCGGATTTCACGACTCGCACCGTTCGTACATCGTGCTATGGTGCACGAATGCAACAAAAATAAGTCCTTTTAATTCAAACAAATTTTCGGGTCCCTTCGAGTTCGAATTATCGAGATTCGACTGTAGTAGGTGCAGAAATACGGGTGTGTGGGGAATGAGATGTTGGTTTTGTGAGCAGTTAGTTTACATTAGCGTGGTTACTGTACAGAGATCGCCGTCAAAAGAGTGGCAGTTCGCTGCTAGGCGGCAGTTATGAAAATCTGAAGTACGAGTGCGTAATGGAAACATACATGGCCAGTTCTACAGGCAAGACCATCACTGAGCAAGTCCTAATGGCTGTGTTATCGGCTACGCAGAAGCATGTCGAAGGGAAAAAAAGAAAATTGTTATCTTTTTGACGTTCGTCGCTGTAAAAAAAGGCTTTGTCAAATGTAAACTGGCAAGAATATACAATCAACATCTGATTTTTCGGACTCCCTAGGGGCCGCAGACATGTCCGAAAAAACGAATGCATGCCTTTTGGGCATGCCGAATGCGTGCCGAAGGGCTCAAATCGCCACAGGCACGTCCAAAATAGCTCTGAAGGCCTGCCAGTACACCTATTGGGCGTATCGTAGCTCCACCATCTCCTATCGTAGTGATAGGAGATGGCGGTTTCACGCGTGTATAATTAAGGCATGCCGTATCCCGTGACGCCGTTTCCCACTCTTGATATGCTTGACCGCAATAATTCACGTGTGCTTCACTGCGTACACACTGCTGTATTGAGGCTAAGCTGACTTTCGGGAACCAGCATTATGCAACGCGTCGTGCCTTCCGCGTTTCCAAGACATTGGCGAGCATTACAAAGGTGGAGTCGGTGCCATTGCTAACAGCGGCGAATTGTTTCAATGAAAAACACTGGCAACGAACAGAAAGAAGCTTGGTAGCGAACATCATAGTAGCTAGGCCTAGCATTGCCGCGGTGGTGGCTATGGCTGCCAGCGGATCTGTGTGCGAGATAATCAAAATGGCGATGGTGGTGGCTATGATTAATGCCCTTTCGGACCTATGGTCATGGCAAAAGTCGGGAAAATTGGACGGCGAAGGTTTTTGCGTCTGAAATTTTATACGTTTTTATACATTGACTCTATGGGCTATGTGGCGGTGCCGCGAAGGCATCCAAATTCTCGGGCTTCTGTAAAATCAGTCATTGTAAATGAATACCAATACTTTATCGCTTGCAGAACTTACTCATTTACAAACAAGCTCACTTGCTGTTGACACCTACCTTGACATCACTTCAATTCTTCTTACTTGTTCCTCGTACAATGTGCTGTCCGCAGTTCTGCCATTGACTTTTGAAATGCACTACTCTCAGAAAGGTTGCTTGACGAGTTATAGCAGAAATCTCTCTGCAAACTTGACATCCAGTCCACCATGCATCTTACCTGGGCCGGTATTTTGTAGAAATGCCTTTCCAATGCTAATGCCTTCTTGCGCTTTGTCAGTGGTCAGAGCGACGGTCCGCTCACAATATCAATGGGATCAGCCGGCCGTGACCGGTGGATGATAAGACTAGTATAGAATAAAGCATAATGCATCGCTACAAAATAGCGGCCCTGTATAATAGTTGGTGCAACTGGTCAGGTTTAACTGGCACAGACGTTGTCAAGCCAATTTTCAAGGCTCTTGTGTCTATGTACCTGACATCGCATGCGCCGTCTACTTGTGATTGCAAATGAACTTTCACTTGACACTTTCTTAGTCAACTGCTTGGCATAGCAATGTAGTCGTGGCCCTTGAACAGATAAACACCAATGCTTGCAGCTTGTACAATTCTGAAACCACATCCTCAAATCTAAAAGCCCACCCTAGGACTTTGTCTCTCAACATTTTTAGAGAAAGTATCTGGTTTAGAGATTAGTAAACACAGCATAGTACTTATCTTTTTCTTGTCTTTTACAGGTGCTGTTTGAGTGTGTCCACTACGTTTCCAAATTAATGTAGGCACTTTTTATCCAATCCTAGATGCATGATTGCACTTGTACTTTAGTTTCTCTAGTTTGGTCTTGGCAAGCGGTTATAGCAGTAATGTTCACATGGTTAACATATTTTTTGGAGCCTTTTCTCCCATTTTTGGTGCATGAGCAATTAGCCACCCTTGCGGGCCTTAAAATTGTGCTTAATTAACAATAATTTGAGGCAAGCTGTTCTTCTGACCACAATGCCATAGGCGACACGGTATCATGCCTTACGTAGAAATGAGCCTATGAAATTTTGTCGATTGTGCATAATGTGGCGTCTCTTGTCTATTACAAATTATTTTCACAGTACAGTGTAGCCCGCTTATAGCGTAAGTCGCCGGAGTCGTGAATATCTGCACTATAAGCGGTACCGCACTATAACCAAAACAACGATTTTCAAGCCCTGCACGCATGCAAAACATGTAGACCAAGGTGCCGCGCGTATCCGAGAATCGAAGCGTGCGACTGGGGCTTTGCATCTGTTTAAAATTACGAACGTTGAAAGGTTAATGTCCAAGTACCTATGATCTTTGCATGAAGCAGACAAAGTAATAATTTTTTTTAAATGTCTCAGTTTCGCCCAAAAGGCGAAGCATCAATTGCGATAGCAAATTAATAGAGAGCTATAAGAGTAGGGATACTAGTTTTATCGGCTGCATAAACTTGACACATTCGCTTACTAACTGAATTAACAAGTGTGGTGTCAACGCGCACAAGCAAACATGAATAGACTCGATGACCGCAGACAACCACTTTCAAAATACGGGCGTGGGGAAACGCGGCCGTCGCAGCGATCGAGCGAAGCTTGTTCGTGCGGTCTATCGCTTCAACGGAAATTGAGCGGCGTAAGCACAGCGCATACAAAGGTCAGAGCCGTGTGAAGATCGCTAAGATACGGTGCACGCGACAACACCGACAGCCGGCGGCACAGGCGCGAACGCATTTGTTGGCAGAGGAGAAGCCGCCGCCCCCCCCCCCCCCCCACACCCCCTCCCTCTCTCCAGTGCTGCCTTCCCGCTTTGGTCCTTTTGCAGGGGATATTGTGTCGCCAGTTCCCCTTGCGCCCGGTTGCAAGATACGCATTTGGTGCCACAGCACAGCGTCGCCCACCCCTCCCTCCCATACCCCCACGGCCTTTCGCGCGATGGAAGTCGCGTTTGCTCTCCATTGCGCGTTCGTTCTCCGTGAAGGCGCGCGCATCCCCCGTGTGCTTTTACTCGCACGTACGGTGCGCGGCGACTATTTTATTGCTCTTGGACTCGTGCTCCACGTCTCTTGCTCCTCCTCCGCATCGCCCTCGTTGATCTCCTCTCCCATCGGTGGGTGCATCTCGTTGAGAAACGTGCTCACTACTGCCCTTGTCGGCGAGATTTTCCGAAGCCGCATTATAACCGGTATTTCGTCTCACGTGGCTGTACTGTAAGCGGTATGCGTATACATGGAGTGCTATGGGAAAATTAACGGGAGTCTGAAAAGACCGTACTATATCCGGTCCTGCACTATAAGCGGTTACGTTATAAGTGGTCTATACTGTATGTAGAACAAATCATTACTATGGAACATGAAAGCACAAATTTATTTTAGTTTGTTAATATGAAAAGTTGCTGTGACTTTCTGAAACCTCAGCAAATCACGAACATGAAGTTTCTCTGCAAGGCAGGGCTTGCCCATTCTTATGACACTATTCACTCAGCTCCGTAGATAAGCCATATTCAGCTGTCAGATGCTTTGTTACATAGCTTCCAAGACTGTTCACATAAGTTTACACTGTGGTCGGCTACTGGTAATATATTTAACAATGCGAGCTGATGCAGATGCCTTTCTAAAGGACTGTCATGATTGTCTCAGCACCAGCTTTTATTTTACTAAAGGCATTTTTTAGAGCAGTGTGTACTGAAACTGTGAAAATGTTGCATGAGTACACAATGTATTAGTTTGTTTACAAGTACGTTGAAAATGTAGATTTTGAGCATTTGCTGTTTGTACAGATATTTTACCTTTTGTGACTTCTCTATATGTTGTCGAAATAATGCATATTGCACACTGTGTGCTGCACTTTTACATGTTATGTGAAAGATATACAACTTTTCTACGATCCCTTTAGGCCTGCAACAAGCACCAAGAGTGGGCAAAGTAAGGACTCTCTTTCTTTCCCTTACGTTTGTGCAGATGTTTGTACAGAATGTTCGAAGGGCCACAATATGTGTGGATGCCCTTAATAAAAGTTATACGAAAACATTGAATGTATAAACATTTTATTTGTTGAGTATAGGTGACATACACAACACACAACAATGTGACAGGAGCTGCCTCATAAATAATAGCTGGAATCTCAAGTATATTATAATACACTAAAGCCAGCCTACAGGCATAATAGTTCAACAACATGCAGTTTCGAACGTAGCTGAGCTTATCATTGCATCAATTGACTGAACCATGCACATTTGCCGCAAAATGCTTAGCAAATCGCCCATTTTGGTAGGGTGGACTTTCATTTGCATAAATATAAAAAACTTTGGTTTTAATTGGTGAACTAATGCAAAGGTAAAATATGAGTCCTAATAAATAGCTGCCAAAATGCTTACATTGGTCACAGGTATACCCTTTGTGACACAATGCTGCTGGATCATAGCAACATGATTGACATGTGGTGTACCGAGCATAACTGGCAGTTTTTTTTTTTTTTTAATGATTAAGAAAGCAGCGTAATGGCCAGCACAGCTGCAGTATGAGAGTATTTAGGCATTGGGGAGCTTTAGCTTGTCAGTATGTGCATTAGCCGTGCGTGGAATACAGGAGATGACAGCACTGGTAGTGACATATTCAGCGTTCATGCAGAACATTCAACTCAAAATACAAGGGCAATTCAAGGATGACAAAGGCCAAGTTTTGAGGGGTAAACAATCCTCATTTGTACACATACACTGGAAGATAGTGAAATCTTAGCTGCAATTTCTTGAACCTAAACAGTTGCCGAGTAGGATGCATGCTTTGAGCGACTTTTCAAAGTTGACTTTCCAGTTGTAACAATGTAAATCAACTTCTAGCACGATTGTTAGTAGTGTCCTGCTTCAGCCAAAGATACTCGTCACATTAAAGCCATATGGCTGAAACTTGCTTTCCACCAGACATTTCTATAGCCAAGGGCTCGAAAATTGAGCCATAATGGCTGCAGCGTGAATCAACAAGCAAAACAAAAACAGTGGTAATCTAAATGTGCCTGTCGTTAGTGACTGTGGACATGCAACATTGCATCGCTTAGCGACACTCTGGAAAGAAAATATCTAGGATCCTTTCCCAATAGACGGTGTCCATGGTGTAGCCTTGACAGGCAGTTTATTACCTTGAATGTTCGAGAGTCGCCAGCGACCTCAGTTTTCAAGGAGCACATTTATTTCCAAGGAGTTTTAAAGGCCCTTGAACACCTTTTTTTTTTTCAAATTCAAGGCTTTTCAAGGTGCTTGGACCCTGCATATTGGGACACCTTGTGCAACCACATGTTAGAGACATTTTTGTCTTATGGGTGTTCTCGTCAAAGAAAAATAAAAACTTCATGTTGATGATGTTGCCAACGCTTTATACCAGCTACGTATAATGTTACTGGCTATTACAATAATAGCACTGTCTCCACTCTGGTTAAACACTGTGCCACAAGATGGCACCACCAACAGTGCTGCCCACATCTACGTCTCTCGCAACCTGGTATTCCATGAATGGTAAAATGTTTATGAACTAAAGCTCTATATTTACTCAAGCTGGGAGCCCGCAACACGGAATATCATATAGATATACAAAGGCTTGTAAAATCATTGCTGCTCTAGCTGGCATATGCAAGCCTACATGTTTAATACAGTTAGTAGCTTACACAAAATGACACAGGTAGTGGCTAAATGCTGCTGCCTCAAGAAATGCATGCTTAATGTATCAGCGGTGCAGGCTTCGGCATATCCTTGAACATTGCAACAGCCGCACAGCTCTGTCCTGCTTCAAGTCTTCTTGGCTTGTCGCTTGGAGATCTTGTCGGCCACCGTGTGCAGATCCCCGATGCCTACCTCGATCTCCTTCAGCTCCTCCCTCAGTTTCCTGGCAGGTGTTCCAACTGTACGGCTACAAATGAGAATGTTGATACATTTGCGAAAAACAGTGACACAGGAATAGCTGCAAATGTGACACAGGGAGAGCTCTGCATTAATCTTGACCACCTGTTGTTCGTAGAGTCAATGCACAGTATGGTCTACTGTAAAAGGGAACATCAAATTATTATTTCGGGACTGATTACAGCTGTTTTGACACAAAGGCCTTGGCAGAAATTGTTTGACTATGTTGGTCTACCTAGTGTGCTACATCCAGCCTTTTTTTCCGCTATTAAGTTTACATGCTAACGTTATGTTGAGTTGAATACTTACTGGGCATTGCTTGATTTATAGCATGTTCACTGTTAACACACCAGCAGAGCTTCATGTTGTCTCTATCCTTTGTTTCCAAAAACATGCGCCAACTAGCTCGCCTAGTCGTGTTATCGCCATTTATAAACACGCTTTGTCTTTTGCCGTAAGCGTGAACTACCTGTTCTCATGCCCCTTCCCTCTACTTTTAATCCCTGGTGCCCAACCAGATTTTTATCAGTTAATCCCTCTACACTTTCCTTTTTCTTTCTCTCGGCTGTGTGTACTCACGTTTTAGGTGTTCGGCGGCCAGGTGTCCTACGGCGAGGCGTGACGGGGCTGGGTGTTTCAATGCCAAAAGGGGAGTACAACTTCACGGGTGTCTGGCAGTGCAGAGGAGAGTAAGATCCCGGAGGAAGCCGGTACTTGGTACGGCTTCGGCCTCCTTGTAGGCACCTCTGCAAGCACATTTTGCGGAGAGCAAGTCACTCTCTTTGAAACGTAAATTACGCCGGCGTTAATTGTGGCTACTGTATTTCCTGCTGTGGTTGAGCAGATTACACATTTAGAAAATGTGTAGTTGGCAGAAAATCCTGCCGGGCAAAGAAAACACTACTATGTACCACTAATTATTTTTCACCACTTGCTTCATTTGACCTGATGCATCTACAGGACTTAGGCCACATGACATGTGGTCACATTGTTGGGGTAAAGAGGACTGTGGTGTTTAGTCCAATGCCTCCTGTAACAGTGGTTCAACATCCTTTCCTTTCATGGTGCACTCTTATGCGCATCTCATTCTGATGAGGCTGGATATGCCTTTACAATAGTTTTTCACTGATAACATTTCACTGAAGGCTGGAGAGATCCTCCTCCAGAAGATGTCTTCTTTAACCTCCAATTCTCTTGAAATTACACTACTGTTCTGATGAAAGTATCCTGTCTGTTCGTGCACTCTGGATGTAGATGATGATCATGATGCCCATATAGAGGGTTATTGTTCAAGACTGCTGAAAAATGAAGACGGATGTTACCATTACAACACACTGAACTGTGGGCTTTGCACCACAACACCAAAGCCACTATGCTACCACAGCAGGTAGTTGCAAACAGAGCACATGCAGCAAGATAAACAACATAGATTTTCTAGTTGAACTGCATTTAAACTTGCAGAAAGTGTGGCGTCATCAATTAGGGTATGCAGTTGATCAGGACTAATTACCTTCAAGTGGCCTGCCTTCTGTTGGGGTATCTGCGATTCTCACTTCTTGCAAGCACAACCTTTGTGCAAGTGTTTGTGAAATAGATTTGTACACTTTCACAGGCCACCTCACGGAAGCAGACGGAAGCTTTTCACACAGGTGGCCACTTATGGAAGTTGCAATGACTAGCAAGGATGTCTTTCTGCAAATAGGCCTGTTGGCACAAACTCACTTTTTTTTCTCTCTCTAAATAACCTCATGATGGACTCGGTGCTGTCATGGGTGTGGCAGCTGTGCTTGCAATTGGCGATAGGTGTCTGCGAAAATTTATTTCTGTTCGAACATGAGAGATAACACTTATTGGAGTCTACAGGGAGAAAGATTGATGCAAGTGACGATTGTTACCAATGACTCTGCCACTGGAAAGCAGTGCAGTTTTTGCCAAAGGGAACCATTGCTTGGACCAACACTTGGAGCATACAACTTCCGTTCAATAACTTCCAGTCATTCAATAAGGATGCCTCGCCTTTTATATTCATAATAATCCTAATACATGCAAGGCAATTTATTTAGCCAGCCTTAACATGTTTGTATGCATTTAAATGATGTGTGATATGTAGTATCCTTAGCTCGTTTTGATGAGCAAAGCACTTTTCGTGCATCTGGTAGCATGCTGTTTTTTTTTGTTCATTACTGCCATGGTGCTCCAGGTACGAACACCTTTCAGTTGCTTCTCATTTACAATATGCTCAGTTGACGGGACATTCAGTTGTGAATGGCATTACATGCATTTGATAATGTAAATAGCCTCTTTATTGATTGGACTTGACGTAACTATATTTTACTTTATTGTTTATAAATACAGACATACACCATTTTGTTCAAACACCTCTGGCTATAAACAATTTTAGGCTTGTAATTGTCATTGGTTTCGGAGCTCACACCACCGAAGAAGCATGCTTGCATTCATTGGCTGCCATATTTTACAGGCTTACGCGTAGACATGACGCAAATTTTGGGCAGGTGGGTTAGGCATCCTCATCTCCATTCTTCTCCATTCGATTAAATGAGAATTCTTCACAAGAATTTTCATTTAATCTCTTGGCTAATGGCAATCTCGGCTGAGGTCGCCGAGTTCCTTCGAGTCCCGTAAGCTGCAGCAAGACACAGCGGACCCCCCTCCCTATCCCGTTTCAAAATCGGGGTGAATGCCTCCTTATCCTTATGGGACAGTGGGGTCACTGAGTGAGACGCCGCTAAGCCGCACCGCTGCCCCTCTCCCCCACATTCCGACGACGTCCCTGGACTTTTGTAATCGTCGCCTCCTATCTTCCCTCCCGTACTTTTGGGTCCCGCGCGTATCTTCTACACGGACTTGAATTCGCACCGTACCGTAGTACCTGCCCGTTAAAGGCCTCGTGGTGAGCACGTTGGCAACTCGACCGTACTCGAGATATTTACATCTACCGCCGTCTTTTGCGTCTCTTTTTTTTTTTTTTTTTTTAGATCAACAAGAGATTTCTCTCACGCAATTTGCTTTATACCAGCGTGAATAGCATGGCTTCTCTCCCGGGCATTCTAGTAGCAAGTGCCATTTACAGTAATATCTTATTCCCTACGGGGAGTAATTACTAGCGTTTTCACCTCTCAAGGCAACACTGCGGCGTCTCCGGGCCCTGAAACATACTGCAACGGCTGAAGACTTACAAATAAAAAGAAATCAGTGACGACACGAGGCAACGCCCTGCAACGGTCAAAACACGGCATTCGTGATGCAGCATTCGCCGGGCATAAAATGTACGTGCCAATCACGATAGTATGTAACTGATAAAACGCGTCATGAAGCGGCGACTTACGTTCGAGATGTTTTCAACTGCAGATTTGACGTTTTCCAAGGTCTGGCGTGCGGTGCTTCGGACCTCTCTCAAAGCGCAGTAGGCCGTTCCCATCGACTTGTTGATCGACTTGTTGATCTTGGTTCGGTTTTCATTTCGAAGCTTTCGTAAATTCTCTCGCGTTTTCTCCCGCAGATTTCTTCGCGTAGTCCGCACGTTTGCGCCTTGGGTCGACATAACTTCGAAAAACGCGCTAGCTGATAACGCACGCGGTGCCTCGCCCTCAACGGACTTTCAAAACCCGATACGGATCGAGCGTGCCGCGTGCGCTGCTAAAATGAAATAAACGTAGATTGGAAAATCAATCTTCAAGTTCTCTACTCTTTATTTTTATATTTTATAGGCTCTGTATTATGATACTACGTATTACGTTATATAACATTCAATTTCCTTTTGACTCGCTGTCAGCGAAACTAGCGAAACCTTGCGAACGAATCATGCTGCTGGTGAACTGTTGATGATGGCGTCCGCTGGTTACGCGTTGGAAGGTATGTGATTGCATCCAATTGTTCTCGCCGACAGCGCGCTAATTGTGTTTTGTCGCCGCAAAAGACACGTAATGTCGTCAGCTTCGTACCGGCCGCGTATTTATCGAGCTATAAATTGAATAGCGCGGGGATGACATCGTCGACCAGCCGTCAAAGTAGGCTCGCGAATCCGCAGCATACGTGGTTAGTTGTAAGTGTGTTGGCAGCAGTAATTAAGAAAAGGAAGAGTCGTTCGTGAAACCGCGCCCCGCTTGTGCCTTGCCAAGGCACAGTGTTCGCCTCTGATTTCGCCCGAGTTGACGCGCTGTTCAAACTGACCATTCTCCCTATCGCAAACTAACGAAACATTCGTAGTGTTTAGGTTTCCGCGTTTTGACGTGTGGGGCTTGAGTAGTACGATGAGTCTTGCGTGACGTTGCGCTTTGCTCTTCTTGAAAGAATGACCCTTTACTCACTGCACTGAATAGACTACGGCGTACTTGATTTGCATGCGACGACCCGGCGTTTTTCTTTTATCGAAAAAATAGAAGTTGCAACCTGCGGACGCAGCTAAACCTATGTTTGTTTTCGAGTCGTGCTCCCGAAACTGTCATCTGCTCTTTGGCAGCTGGCACCGTAACCGACGCTAGAGCCCTGTTATGTCAGATATAGGACGAACTTATAACACTGCTTCCGTGTACGGCTGTTGTAATTCGACTACGTTCGTTCCGTTCAAATACCGCGAAACTACTGTTCTGGGTATATGTTCTGCGTTTATCTACGCCTCCATGGCGACATGAACAAAACGAACAGAATCTGGGTCAGTCATCTCTTGTCAAACAGTGCTTACACGTGTAGTTTTTCTCTCTTCCTTAAACAACCAAGAGAGCAAGTCG
Organism: Dermacentor silvarum; assembly: GCF_013339745.2. Classification (NCBI taxonomy): domain Eukaryota; kingdom Metazoa; phylum Arthropoda; class Arachnida; order Ixodida; family Ixodidae; genus Dermacentor; species Dermacentor silvarum. Next base: position 169,647,236 of record NC_051156.1, on the reverse strand, counting down.
GAGATCGAAATTGGATACTTGTAATGTGTGCTGCTCAGGTGAAGTGCATCTGTATTTCCTCTAACTGCTGTAAACTCGCCCAACATGCATGACTGTAACGTAATTGGCAGGCGCTTGCTTTCCTGCACCGAGTGCACAAAACACTCAACTGTAGGGTACATTTTAACTTTGATAGTTTGTAGTCATGGCAGTGTTGTATAATCCCAGTAGGAAAAATACAAAGCACTATGATGCTGACTTCTTACGTGGGGCACACACTCATTCATATCAATTCGCAACAAAGATTAAATACACAACATTGTTGCTCTTTGTATGAATTAGGCTTCCTGAAGTGTAAGCCATAGCCTGCTCTTATTGATGTAGTCGTAAATGCATTCATTACACCCGCCTTCTATTCCCATTTATATTTTGTTATTGTGTGCTGCACTGAATGCTTCACAGTAAATGTCATATCCATCACTGCAAACGTCCATCTTTCACGTTTGACTAAGCATTTCCTTGTACGTAAATCGCCTGCCGTGGTTGCTTAGTGGTTATGGTGTTGGGCTGCTAAGCACGAGGTCGCGGGATCGAATCCCGGCCGCATTTCGATGGGGGCAAAATGCAATAGACCATGTACTTAGATTTAGGTGCACATTAAAGAACCCCAGGTGGTCTGAATTATTACGGAGTCCCCCACTACTGTGTGCCTCATAATCAGTTTGTGATTCTGGCACTGTAAAACCCCATAATATATATATATATATATACATACATACATACATACATATTTTACGTAATTTTAGATTTACGGAAACAAGCACGCCAGCTCGAAAATGAAATCGACCTCAAGCTTGTCTCCTTCAGCAAGCTTGGCACCGGCTTTGGTTCCAGAGAACTCAAGAATGAAAGGTGAGGTTGCTATGCCATTTTTCAATACTGTTTAAGAAAAACAGTGGTACAAAAGCAAGAAATATGGGTATTTTATTGGAGAGTACTTTCTGCCAACGTGCATTGCACTTCTAAGTGTTCTGCCTCGCGTAGCTGAATAAACACTCACTGTCGAAGTGTTGCACATTGCATTTAATGATGTCAATTTGCCAGGCTTTTACAGTGAGAGCCATTATAATTATAACTGCTTGGTCACATTTGTGGCTATACTGCAGTGAAGTCTGTGCTGAGTCTAGAAATGATGGTGGACCTCTGCGAAAGGCACAGTGACCATCATGTGGCCATTAAACGTGGCAGTAGTGCAATTTGGTCAGCGCAAGCCGAACCACATCACTGCACCGTCAGGTGTCAAGCACCCGCTGTCTACCAGTCTCCTTCCTTTCTTGCTCACGTCTGCAGGAATGGTACAGTTCGTACTAGAGTACGAAACTGGGCTAGTTGATTTGCATTGTTGCTCAACCTGGCCCTCTGGTTTCAATGCATAGCACGACTTCTCTAAATCAGGCTAAATCAGTTTAGGTTGATAAAGTATTCTTTCCAAACAGCATTTTTATTGAATTTCGCGCATCAAGACTGCTAGAAGACAAAATGAAAGGCAACCTCCAACTTCATGAATTTCGTACCAACGCTCAATGCTGGTATAGGTACATCAAATGTGCGATTTCATGGATTTCAAAGTATCTTATTGTGTTTGGGCCATTATGGCAGTAAAAGTTATCAAAACTTGCTAAGTTCAGTCTATGGCTCTTTAAAAAAAAATTCTTTCTAGGCAGTCTTTACCATTAAAAATTAACTAGGACCGAGCAAGTGCCACCACAATCCCTGATGTCACGGCGAGCGGGTGCGTGAAATTCAAGGCAACGGCACCACCAGTCTTTCGTTCGTTTCTCATTTGTGGCTTACCTAGTCTCCTCTTGTTATAAGAATGGCTGTTGCAGAAGCATAATTTGCTCATACAGCTCAGCCTATTTTTCTCTTCAGTGTGATTTAAAGTGCACAAATGCATAAACGTATCGTTTAGCATAAGTTATTAGTGCTGTAAATGTCTGTACTTGCCTTTGCATATCTTGGTCACCAGTACACGCGGTTTTAAAGTGAAGCCGAATCGTGATGCAAGAAAGCCACTTGTTGCTCTCTTGTGCATCTTCATGCCCTCCCCGGGCATCAACAGCAGTTGAGTTGGCTGTATTCCTTGTCTTCTTCTTGCATTTCTTTTTTTTTTACATCATCTCATGCCACCATACATGCCTGTTTTCATGTCTTTTCTTGCAATCTTATTACTAGCAGTGATTATTTGAGGACTTCTCTCTAGCCTGAAGGTGACCTGCACTGCTTTTGACTTGTATTTTTTCTTTTTTACTGTTAATCTTCAATAATATGTGAATTCTCATAACAGGATGTTAAAGGAAGCAGGTATGGTATTCAGAAATATGCGATGGCAATTGTCATCATTTTCTGAAAGTGTTTTCATTTACCTGAGAATCTTTGCTTTATTTTTTTCTAATTTGTATAGCCTTGACACTGCGCCATTGCTTGGCAGGGATCACATGTTCGAGACAATGACTTTGGAAATAGAGCAACTGCTATCCAAGGTAAGAAAAATTTCTTACTTCCTTATTCGTTTATTGTTTTTCTTTTTTATTTTCATTTTGCTGTGTATACACATTTAGGAATTTTAGCACTCTAGGGATTTCGTTTTCTGGAAATTGAACCGAATTATTTTTATCTGGGGGGTTAATTTAATTTTAATTACTTTTGCAAATGCCTTTTTATTGTGGTATCTTTTCATTTCCTGATGAGTACAACTATGTGGTGAGTGTGATATAAGAAGTGTATGCATGGTACCTCCACTCATGGTATCTTACATTTTGTGTAACCTCTAATTAAGCAGAAATATTGTTACAGCAGTGGCATTGGGCATATTTTATTGTCATACTATATTTTAACCATTCAGGTAAACCAGTAAAACAAAAGATGTGGCAACAAGCCTTGCACAAGTAGTGTCAAGTTAACTGCAATAGAACCAACCTTTTGACAGGTTAAATCTGGTTGACCTGCAAAAGAAAAAGATGCAGTAAAGTTGGATATCGACAAACTTTTACACTGTTTTGATTGCAGGGCAGCCTTTACGTTTAATGATGTTTCATTCAGCCACCCTAAGGTCGCACAAAGCAGAGATGTGCGTTTTCATCACTCTTGCTGTCATTGCTGGCTCTCTCTCTCCCCTCTAACCCTGGATAAATTTTGGGACAAGTCTTTTGATACTACATTTACCGGCCATGTCTTACATGTTCGTTTACACCCTCCTGTGCCGTGCAGGATGGTCAAAGAGATTCTGGCTGCCTTAAAAGGAGTCCTGATAAGTGCTGCAGCATATTCAAAAACAGCGCGAAAGAAGCGAAAAAATTCATCTAGACAGTTTACGTCTAACTTTTCTCTAGTTTGAGTGAAAATGTATAAACATGCACTTGATTATTGAAAAAGGGGCATCTGTCGAAGGCAGCAATAAACAATGGTCGAAATCCGGATGCCAATTATAGCATTTGGTCTATTCACTGGATTTTTGACAATAACATTGTATGTGCCTGAGTCTGCTAAAATAGCAGAATTGCAGTATCTGTGACGCATTGTCCTGTGGCAAGACAAAGAGAAGCACCAATTATCGCGTCTGTCAAAGCGATGATTGTCAGCAGTTGTCTCGTAGAAAAAGGAGCGAGCTTTGTCATTTCTGCGTGAAGTGGCGGTGTAGTCTCTGACGTCACAAACACAGGGCGGCCAGTACAATGTCATACATTCGTGGGCATGAGTCAGGAGCATGCAACCAATCTTTGTTTAAAATTCATTTTCAGGAAAACTAAAGTGCTTGCATTCATATCATTTGGCACAGATAATCAGAGTGCAAAACAGAATGTGTACTCAAAATTGCATACGCATAGCCAAAAAGTTGCGTAAATTGGACTGAAGCAGAAACGTGTTTTGATAAAAGTATGGCAAGACCACTTAGGAGACCTAAGTGGTTGGCCATGTTGTTTTTACTTTAGCTTGGCTTGGGTAAACTTGACTTGGTTTCTGTTGTGCAGCTGTGGCTAATTGTCTAAAACAGCTAAGCACGTATTTTTAGAGCAACATTTTATTAATAATAAGTATTTAAAAGATATACACATCTTAAGTGCAAGTTTTGTTAGCTTCTTTTTTCCCCCATGGTCCTGGTCATCATTTTCAAGTGACATTTGTATTCAACCGACAGCACGCTGGAAAATGATATTAAGTTCATTTGGTGGAAATGACATTACATTTGCCGTGTGACAGGAGTATTACGTTGCAACACTACCCCTCTCTCTCTCTCCCCCCTCTTTTTTTTTTGGCAGTGTGGTTAGGAGTCTTCGGGGTTATTGGCAAACTCTACTAGTAAACGATAATAATTTTTTTACATTGTTTTTGTACAGCTTTGAGAACAAAATAATTAGCCAGATACAGGAGAGTGATACCATTTTCTAGAGGGCAATCTGGCACAGTATTTTTATTTATTTTTTATTTATGAATACTGCAATCTTAAATGATCATGGCAGGGTGGGTACAGAACACTACGAAAGATACAGGCAATGAGCAAGAACCAAAGTACACTATAACAATAATTACAATGCAATGATTAGTGAGAGTCAAGTAAGGCTGCTTTCAGACAATGACAGTGTACTGTGTAATAAAACATAATTAAAGAGATCGTTCCCATGAATAATAGTTCTAGTAAAAAAGTATTACTTATAACAGTTAATCCATAAATTAAAGTTGTTATCATGTTACTGTGTCGCATGCGAGGAGGGCAACCCAAAGAATATGCAAGAATACCTCAGGTGTTAACATTTATAAATGACCATTTAATAACTTGAAGAAGAATGTTAGGTGACAAATGCGGTTTCTCTCCACAGTAAATTGCAGGCCACTTCTTGTCGTAATATTAGCTCAGTGACTGATGTCTGACTGCAAGAGTTATGAATTGCAAGGCTTTCTTTTGCACTTTTTCTACTTAATATTACACTTACCGTATTTTCCAGTCTATAAGTCGCTCCTTTGTATAAGACGCACCCCCCTCAAAACGGCAGTTTTTCCAGAAAAAAAACGTATATATAAGTCGCACCGGCGCATAGGACACTCTTGTTCTTTCGGTAAGTGATTAAAAAAAAATTACAGTGGCGTTTCGCTCCGTGAATGCGGATCACACGCAAGCGTATGGGTGCCATATATTTCCACTCCAGGCGCATTTCTGCCATCGTGGTTGCCGCGATGCACCGTATAAAGTCCGAGGGCGATAAAATCGACGCCGTGTGCTTATGGGCCTCTTGCACTGGAGTTTGAGGTATAGTAGCGGTGCCTGGTGGCAGCGAGAGAAGTTATATCTGGGTAGTACCAGCTTGGGTAGTATTGAGCCCTGACTGTGGCGAAGCACGTTTCTAGCCCGAGTTTTACGTCGATTCGCACTTTGTTTCGGCCCTGTTGCGAGTGCGAAAAGGCTCGTCACTTCTCAGAGACCACGCTGCGAGCTGGCCGCAGCCTAGTTTAACGAAAACGGACTCTCCGTGTGCTGTGGGACGTAATGCTGGAAGCAGAAGGAATCGGCGACGCCGATCCGGAGAGACCTAGCTCAGCCGCGAAAAAGCATCACCGTCGTTACTGCTGCGTCGTGAGCTGCCACGAGCAAGAAGGCCTGAATCCCAACATCAGATTCTACCGTTTTCTTTCAAGGCCTCACGAAGCGGAGCGTCGGGCGCGCTGGATAACTTCATTACCCCACTACGAGCAGCACAGGTTTGAGAGCTAAATGTGCTCATCCTTGACCTCAAGCCAATACGTTAACGCCACGCAGCAAGGCAGTATTGATTACAGCACATCGATGTTCGAGCGCTGTCATTAAGAGCTAGCTACATCGAGCGAGCAGCGCACGAGGTTGCGCTGCAGCGCGCGATTCGCACATACGTTACTGCGAGCTCATATGCATTGCATCAGTTATTTATCAGTTGCTAAAGGGACAGATGGCCGCTACTACAGCGCAGGCATAACTACTTGTCTAGCGGCATGCTGAAAGACCGCTGCCGTCGCGGCGTGTATACGATCGTGCACTCGAGCAGTTCGTACATCACGGCATGAGGAAAGACCACTGCCGTTGTGGCGCGTACCGTCATGCGCTTGAGCAATTCCGTACACATGATGTCGGCTTATCGCTGCTGTGAATTCATTTATAGCAAGCATTTCCTCACGTTTGTGCGCCTGAATCTAGCAGCGTGCAAATTTTACCTGAAGTTCAACTTCGTACACGACTCACTTCACTTGCGATTGACACCGCACTAAAGCTATTCGGCGTTGCATAATTTCTTGCCTTTACGGAGCGTGCCACCCCTCAAAAAATATTTGGCGCCCGATATTTGCTGCAGGCCGTGGTACAACACAACCGATAGTGGCGGGTTCATATTGTAAATGTGCATTCCAAAGCAGACGACCGAGCTTGGTACTATCCTGTTCAGGACAGAGGGCGCTCTTTAGCACCATTTTCGTAGCACCCCCTGGGCAAAGCCGGAGCCCCATGTGCGAGTGAAAGCGTCTGATGGTGAGCCGAATCGTGCACAAGGGAGGAAAGTGGGAAGGCAGCGCGGGAGGGAGGGCGGTGGCTTGTACTCCGGTAGCAACTGCGTAGTTTGCGCAGCGGCGCGCGCCGTATCTTGACAGCGATCTGCAGATGCGACGAATTCAGGGTCGGCCGACTCGCGGTCGGCCTGCCGCCGCTTGTGTTGCTGCTCCGTCCTTCTCGCAGGGCACTCGGGAACTTGATCACGAGAAAAACGTACCCGCCACCTCGATAGCGCGCACAGAACCCGTAGCAATTAAATCCACCAGCGCACTCCGCGTAGCTATAACATCGAATCCAATTTTGACGGCAGTTTTTCCAGGGAAATAAAAACGTACATAAGTCGCACCGTTCTAAAGACGCACCGATGAAAAATTCAGAAAAAAAAAACGCGTCTTATACACCGGAAAGTACGGTAGTAAAAGGATCCCATATTATCACTGCATATTCCAACATTGGACAAATAAGTGTTTTATGCTAGCTGCGAGGCGGAGTAAAGTACTTTAACGAGCGCTTTAGAAAAAAAGAGTTTATAAAAGCAGTTTCCGGTAATTGTGTCAATATGCTTGTTCCAAGTTAGAACATTTGTTATCCATAATCCAACATATTTGTGTTCTGTTAACTTTGATAGAGACATGTTATTAGTGCCGTACTGATAACATATAGCGCTCATCTTGTGTTACTTTCATGTAGACTCCTTTGTCGCAATTAATTTACATTTGCCATAATGGGAGCTGTGAGTATAGCAGTTCAGCCGTCATGTGTAGTACACATAGTTTTGACTAAACTTGGTCCTTCTGGCTTGAAATGGCTTTGTGACTTCACAATTATTGGTCATATTCTACAAAATAGTAGTGTTGTGTTATAAATGGCAACAATTGGCACAATCATTATGCATGTGCTCAGAGACCCATTGCTTTCATGCATTCAGGAAAATGTGATTACTCGGAAACTTGGAAAGACAAAGTGTCATGAATAACACCGCTAGAACTCACAGCCACAGGCACGGGAATTAGGCAAACCGATGTATTACCCATCATTCTCATGCTAGCTGAACAGTTGCAGCGCTTGATTTCCTTCTATTTATTTTAGTAGTAGACTATGGGTGGAGGTACGCAACTAAATGGTATCACAAACACAAAAAGGACACCCTGCGCAGTGTGACAGGTCTCTACTTGGCTGCTTGGTAAGATTCGCTCTTGTGGCTAGCTAAGTGACATGCATCTTCGTTCCGTTCACCGTCTACTGTGGTCTTCCTCCTCTGCAGCTGGGTGAAGTCAATGACCAGATGAGCCAGGTGCAGACGACGAGCGGGCCCCCCAGTGCCACGGTGCTGCACACGCTGCAGCGCCACCGGGACATCCTGCAGGACTACATGCGCGAGTTCCACAAGACACGCACCAACGTCCAGGCCCACCGGGAGAGGGACCTGCTCCTCGGGTCCGTGCGCAAGGACATGGAGTAGGTGGTGCCCCCGCTTCGCTTCTGCTGAAGCAGGTTTTGCCAACTCTTGTCTTTCCCGGGAGTTGCATGTGTCTTGTAGAGTTCACTTACTCCGGTGCTTCTCGAATGGCAGTTCGTGGACTCCAGAAAGGCATTTCTGGTGCCCATTCCTTGCCCTTCACTAAATCTTCTTTCTTATTTATACAGAACTAGCTTTTATGGACATAATGTCATTGCCGAAGGTCAGAGTGAACAGCACCTCTAGTGGTGGGATGTTCATCTGCAGCACCGCTGCACGTGAAGCAGACAACATTCCAGAGGAGAAAGCGCTAGGTGCACGGTGTGATCGGCATCTTCTGCCGTGGTTTTGAAACATTGGATAATATGAAAAGATTGTCAAGATAAACCAGCAACTGCTAGACAGTGTGCTTAAAGCAGCCTTGTGTTGCACTGCCTTGATTTGAAATATGGCTGGAAATTAAAAAATGGTGTATGGTCTTATTTTGCTTGTCTGATTGGCTGCTTCATTGTAATTTCTCACGAACGCTTCAATATTTTTTTGCATGAGAGAATGTCTCTGGCCAGGCTGACACGTATTATGAATGATGCATATTCTGATTGTAATGTAAGACACAAGCCGTGCTGGTAGATTGTTGGCATCATGTAGGCTTTGCAAGAAAAAAAAAGAATGAAAAGCTAGATTTGACATCAAGGGCTGTTTTCTGTGCTACTTTGCACAGCATTTTGTCTCTTGGTCGACTGGTAAGCTATATTTGTTAAATTATCTCCTTTTTCGTTGCAGTTCTTATAAGAACTCGTCAAGTCTCAATCGGAGGTCAGAGGGCTACCTAAAAGAACACGAGCACCTGAAAAGGTAGGTGTGTGTGATGGCAAGTTCTTAGCTTCTTTTTCTAGAACAGCAGAAAATTAATGAGGATTCACGATTTGAAAAGGCAGGCATAAAAAAACATTGTATAGTCGAAGTTTGCAAAATCCTTATCATTCCTCTTCTGTCCATGTTCACCACGCCTGCCTTATCAAACCATTAATGCTTTTCCGGTGTTTTGACCTAATGTATTGGTTAAAAAGTTGTCCAATCACAAATATAATGTGAACAGTGACTGGAAGAACACTTGTGCTATTTTCTATCATTTTTGGACATGTCAGTCTATGCTGTTTGCCATACTGCCATTTTCTAACATTTTTTTTTTTTCTTTTTCAGTTCAGATCGGATGGTGCATGACCAGATAAAGTAAGCACAACGCTTAATGTGCATTTTCCTATTTGAAGTTCTCCATTTTTAATGACGATGTTGTGCAACAGTTTTTGTGTGTGGCATTAAACCTTTTTCCTAGTTCGCAATTGCAGTTCTCTGCGCTGCACATTAGCCCAACTAACGCCAGCATACAGGTCATGGTTCAAATGAAGACGATGTGGTAGTTGCACAAGCTGGAGCTTATCTCTCTCATGCATGGTTTCTTCACGAGAGCCACGTGTACATTTTCCACGTCTTAAGACAAGCAAACTGTGCTCAAAATTGTAAATGTAACTGTGCTGCAATTAGATTGACAAGCTACTGTGGCAAGAATAGAGTGTAGTCACAAGGCAAGTCCTACGGGTGACCGGAGTCATGCTTTTAGACCTGGGGATATGCCAATCTTTATGCAATACACGTCAAGCTACAAATTTGCTCTGATTATGCAGCTGCTGGACTAATTTTAATGAATGCATTATGCTTGACAAACATCCTGAAGTTGTAGTGATTGCCTGGGTTTCTTGCAGATAGCTGAAAATCGGTAAACTTCAAAAAAATTTAATCGCCATATTCACAGCTCTTAGTACCAGAAATGCACATACTAAAATGTCTGAGCTTTAGTTTACACCTTATATGTAAGTCATTTGTGCAAGTAAGTTTTCCAAATGTCCATTCACAAATTTTAGGTTATATTGTAGTTATGAACAATGTTACATCACTGTTGTCACCCTGGTAATCATGTGCTTTGGCATATCTCTCCTAAGTTATTCTTAAAATCTCTATAATAGAAAAATAGTCAGTCGTTTTACAAAAGAATGCTGCACACATTATTTTGTGTGAGGTAAAAGAGGTACATATGCTATGGCGGTTCATTTGTGAGTTCATATTGTTGAATTTCACTTTGTGAATGTTATAAACCTTCTATATGGAATTATGTTATACAGTAGACTTTCGTTAATTTGACTTCAGTTAATCGGATTTTTCGGTTAATTTTGTCTCAACCAAAGGTTCCGGCCAGGGCCCGTGCATTTCTATGGGCCCAAACTTTCGTTATTTGGATCCTAAAATTGGCCTTCACCGAATAAATCAAACTTGACCAGTCAGCACGCATGCGCCTAACCCCTATGGCGACCCCAATAGTGATCACTTTAGTGGCAGTGTCTGTCTCAGCAGAGCTTAGGGCACAGTGAATGTGTTAACACACATAATCCCCTGTCAAAAACGCCTATCTTCGGCCTGCTTTAGGAAGATTTTGAAGCAATAACCGTAGCACACAATGTCTGATTGCATGCAACACCAAAACCGCCTTCGCGGCATTTGCATGCTTTACCGCATAACACAACTGCACTGTGGCGAAGCTGACTTTAAGAAACCGGCCACCATTGTGCAATACATTAAAGGGACACTAAAGCAAAACAATAAATCAACTTAGACTGATAGAATATTCTTCGAAGACTCTGCCGTCGGTAATTACACTGCAATAGGTCAATTATTAAAAGAGGAAATGGAGCTCAAAGTTAATTGTTTTCAATTTCGCGCGTAAACCCCAACGTCAGTACTTCAGTGTGACGTCACGACTTCTAAAGTAATTTTTCGTATTTGGGCCACGTTGGCTCAGTAAAAGTTAGCAAAATTTGCCATATTCAGTCTTGGGCTCCTTTTGAACACAATGTAGTCAATCTTTACCACTAAAGAATTAACTGAGACCTAGAAGACGCTGTCAAAATCCATGACGTCACAGGTGAGCTAGTGCGGGAACTTCAAGGTGGCGTCGCCACTCGCCTCTGTGTTTTTCGTTTCCTTCTCGTGGTAAGAGTGGTGTTTTTGGTATTGTGGAAGGGTAATCTACTGATGCAGAAGAAATCATTTTTCCCTTTAGTGTCCCTTTAGTACCTTGCCCATTTTTCTTGCCAGAGAATTGGGTGCACGTTAGATTTCCACTTTGTTTAGGAGCTCTAGTGTCATTTCTACATAGTTTTCTACTTTGGATACATAGAAAGTGGGCTCGTTTGATTCAGGGGTGCGTTAGACTCAAGGAAATACTGCTAAATGAATCAGTGGTCTATTTTGATGTTTTTTCTGCATCTTGTTTAATTCGACCCAGCGGATAATTCGATCAGTTTTGTTTGTCCCGTCAGGTTTGAATGAACGGAAGTTGACTGTATTCTGTGTGCGGAACTATGCATTATTTGTCTGGATTTGGTGTACCTTCAGTGCATGGAATTCTATGTATGTTTTATACTTCTGTATTTGCTTTCGGGCCTTTAAAGAATGAACCAGAAACATTTTGCATGAACTTGCATTCACTTCTTGTTTAGGCTTCTCTCATTTCTATTCAGAAACAGACCAGAATGTAAATTGTTTTCATAGATATGTTTTGTCGTTAATCTAACTTCAGATCTTCTGGAATACTGGAGGACTATTTGCCTCTTCCAGATGTAACTGTTATGAGAGAGAGATATTAGTAGTATTGAGATATTCATATGTGGCATATTTTTGTTTCAGCATCGCCATTCGAACAAAGGATGAGCTGCTGAGTCAGCGCAATGCCCTGAAGGCCATTCAGACCAAGATGACCACTCTAGCCAGTATCCTTCGGCTGCAGTTTTTTCACTGTTGCTTTGGTGTCTTATCTGCTGCTACTGTTGGCAATTGCCTGCATTTTGTACGCATCAACATTAATCATGGTATACAGTGAACCTCCACTGACTGGAACCCTTGTAGCATCTTGAAATGTTGGATAAGATGAAAAATTTTACTGATCCAGAGTCGGCTTTCACACAAGCACCGTGTACGGTCAAACCTCATCTGAACGAAGTTGCATCTGGCACGGAAATACTACTTTCAATTTATTCTATATTTATTATAAGTGCATACTCATTATGCGGCGATATCAATGAGAAAACTTTTATATTTGCTTCGTTATGGTTGTGTTCATTGTTCTGACCAGTGGGTCGAAGCAAAAGAAATACCTGTTTGGGTTCGTGTTCAACACACTCCAATTTCATTCTAGATCAGTTCCGGCTCATAGAAAAAAAGTATATATATATATAACAGTTCGTAAACTGGTTTGTTGCAGCCCATTTTATTCTGCCCCATGATGATATGCTGCATAGTGCTATCGACTTGTCCACACGGCGCATGCGCAAGTCTCATCGAGACAGAAATTTACGAATGAGTTACACAGATACGAGTGAATTTTCAAATATTAAAGATGGAGGTAATCAGTGAGAATCCCTGCATCAGCGTAAGGTCTGTGTAGCTTCCACATTCGTTATTTTGACTGCAAGTAGTCAGTTAATTTTCGTTTTGCTTCAGGTTTTTGCTACAGGACTCTGGTGGTGAGTGAACTGTGGCATGTGAGCTATGTTGTCGAAGACAATGCGATTTCACTTTGTATTACATAAATTGCAGCTTCAAACTTCTAGTTTGTAAAGAAAAAAGCAAAAAAAGAAGACGGCATTTGAGATTTTGCTCAGTTGGTTGCGTTTTTAGAAGCAGGTGAGGACGTTGATACTACTGGACAATGAACAAGGACACTTTGTGCTGAACCATACGTTAATCTTTCTTGCACATCTGCACATTGTGCGTATTCTTGCACTGGATAAAGGCGACAAAGAAGTCAAACGAACTCACATTGTGTCCCACAAATAATTTCTACAACTCAAAGAGCTTTGCACTCTGCTTGGATAAGCATTGAATCATGGCACATAACAAAAGCAGATTTCACAAGCCACTTACAGCCACGGTTACCACTCATTGAGAAGGGGATGGCATTCATCAGCGACCACAGTGTTAGGGTTGCAAAAAGTCATGCAGCTGAACTCGTTGATATCCCACCTCGGGGACATCGTCTTTTCCGTGATCAGTGTTTATCTTGTTTATCTAGCTTTAGTAGGAAGTAGATCTAACGGCCGATTGTGGAGTGTCACCAGAAATGTCGATTCTGCGAAGCCCCTGAAACAACTTTTCAGCCACGGTTAACTGGCGGGGCTGACTTCAGAAGTGCAAGCGTACACCCAGCATACACCTATCCCCATTCTTGCACACAAGTTACACAACACAACTCTTGAGTCGTAACAACGTAAAAATCTGTTAGGTGCGCCTGATTGAAGGAGTAATTATTTGAGCAATCGTGCGAACTATTGAGCACCCATTCTTGCCTTATATGCTTGAACCATTTTGTGCCAAACCAGTAACCGTGGTGGTTATTCCCCAAGTTCAGCTTGGGTACAGGCACATTCGAAAAGATATCGGTTTGGGTTCAGTTCAGCACCCTGATTCTGACGTTTGACTGTATTTTTCACCCTCTTATCTTTGGACACCTTGAAACTTTCACTGAGCAGCGAAGGACCTTTTTTGGTCGGTAACCCTTGCACTGATAAAACCTTAATGCCTAGCTTGCAGAATGTGTTTGTATAACACATGATCGAAGAAAGAATGAAATATGTTGTGATCCTGGTGTTACAACTTCGAGACAAGGGGGGTGTTACAAGTGTGATGATTTATTTATTCAAATACCTACAGTACCCTATATGGGCATTATTGTAGGAGGGAAAACATAGAAAGGTGGTACAGGTAGTACAACACAACAAAAAGTCACTTAGTATCAGTGAGAATCGTAATCTCGTTTATTTACTACATTTCGGAGCCAGCCAGTCTCCTTCTCGCTCGTGCAGCTGGAGCCAGTCGCGACAGCCGAAGTGGACAGTCCACTAGGTGGACTCTTACAGAATACCCTCCCTGGTGTTTGCTATTGCCTGCAGCTTCACAGGCAGTATTTGCTGATGGTCATTGTTGGGTATTTCACTCTCAGCTGACTTGCATCAGTTGGTTAGAGAAGCAGATGAGAGTTTTACTGCAACAGAAAATTTCATGTATTATGATAACTTCACCCTGATGATAACTTATGGGGAATCCTGCAAGGGTTTATCTGAAAATACTGTCCCATGTTGCCACATCTTAAGTGGCCGATTAAATTACTCGCCAACTCCACTGGTTGGTATCTAATAAGTTTGTGTTGCATTGCATACAAGATTGCATGTTCCTGAGACCTATTTTAGGTGGAATCATGTGTTTTGCTTGTGAATTGGAGTGAACAATTTGAAATCCACCGTCGAAATGCACCCGGGCCCAAATAGAAAAATGGACGCACGCTTTGTCAATGTGCAACTACAAAAGAGCACTCCAGGTTCAGCACTGCAGTTCACCGTATGTTTAGGCTGTCCATGCAAGTCCTGTGTTCACTGTATAATCACTTCAGCCAGTGTCCAGATTATATTGTCATTTCCCATTTTATGTGTTTGTTGATATGGGTGGAAATATTTGTGATTTATTCATTAAGGCTGTTCTAGAAAATCCTTATGAGCAAACGAAATTGCACAGCGATTTTTTGTTTGCCCTGCTAGTCTTTCACTGAGCGTTGCATGTTGCCTGTATCCTTTATGGCCCTTGTTGAGGAATAGAAAAATACAATCAAGTTTATATTAAATATTTCAGTGGATGCATTATAATTTACATTTTGGCATGCAATGCAGATTGGCCTGTTATCTTTGATTGTGTTCAAAAACGACAGCTCAAAGTCGACAACTACACGAGGCCTCTTCATTCATGACCACAGACTGAAAGTAGCATTCAAATCAAAAGCAACCAATGCATGGGCGTCTTAAATACTGAGGAACAAGCCCTGCACTCATTTATATTCATTTAAAAAAATTACCGTCGTCAGTACCAGGACCTAGGCAGGACTCTAGCTTTTCCTTATCACTGACAAGTCCAGATAGTGATTGATGTCTGAGGATACCTGCACCCTTTTCCCCATTCCTTTCTCACCAAAGAGCAATTGGTATTAGTAAATAAATGCTTCATTCACTTCACACTTCACAAATATTTACCCGTTTTCACATTGTCATTAATGTGCTTTATCGTGAGACACATTTGCACTTCACAAATGGCGCTAGTTATTCATTACCTGCACTGGCCCTGATAAAGAATGATGGCTTGGTTGGTTGAGCATGTCTCAGACTATAAGTTTTGAAAGCGGGGTACCTGGATTGGCCAGTAGTGAAAGGTTTGATTTGTTGACCAGATCAGTGATTACAACGGTCTGCAACACTTGGGGGATTGCAAGATAGTGGCTGAAATCCACATTATGTCGCCATTGAGCAAAAGAGAGAGAGAGAGAGAAAAGAACTATTTCAAACACCGTGGTCAGGGTTCACCTGTTTTGCTTTAGTTGTCGTGTACTAGGCCGAGGTGTGTGATTGGAGCGATCATTATAGTTTGTACGTAGTTGGGAAAGTGAGAATCTTGTGCTGGATATATTTTGATGATGTCATTAAAGTAAACACTTGGTCCGCAACTTGCAAGGAATGTTCCAACGGTGAGAACGAGAGTTCCAGAAGCGCTATGACTGCATGGTAAAGTCGATTCCTTAACAACACTGACGACCGCTTTCCCATGATCAACAGCCTGGTGCAAAGGATCAACCTGCGCAAGCGGAGGGACTCCATCATATTGGGCCTCATCATTGGGACCTGCACAGTGCTGCTGTTGCTGTACATTACTCGCTGAAAGTCGCGGCTGCTGTCACTGGTGATTGCCAACCGCATCTAGCTCCTCGTGCCCAAGCTCCTCCTAGAAACTCGAGTGCGTTTTTAATGGAAACAAAGGTCGTGGTTGGTTGACCCCCTCCCCTCCCTCCCATCCACGTTGACTGTAAGATATATATATTATACGCCTGTACATAATGGACCTTTATGCTGCTGGTGAAAAGAAAGAGGCATTGCACGGCTGTAACTCGCGTTTGTTGTTTTCTAAGCGGGAATAAAGTATTTTGATTCATACGGTGGTTGTCTTTTACTATGTATGAAAGGAACTTTGCCGAAACTGCGATGAGCTGCCAGAAATACTTTTGTCCGTAGAATTGTGTGCACCAGTGGCGTAGCCAGAATTTTTTTTCGTGGTTACAGGCAGGCTCTAACGAATTTAGAGGGAGGGTCGTGCCCGTTGTGCCCCCCCCCCCCCCCTCCCCGGCCACGCCACTGGTGTTCTCGGCTAGGAAATGTGGATCTGTGCCCGCGCGTAAAAGGTTACACCCATGGGAGCTTATCTTGCACCCGACGACAATTTCCTGTTACGAACGCTGCTATGCGCTTGCCGGTCATGTTCTAAATATGCCGGGAGCATTAAGTGTCGCGAGCGCAGCGTTAAAGCAATGTGCGGAAGATTTAAATATGCGAACTAAAGCCCAAGTCCGGGCCTCCTGGTAGGCTCATACCTCCTGGCCCAGAACGTTCTTGACGTGCTGCACCAGAAGCGGCCACCATAGTTTTTCAAACCTTCGTGGGGGAGTGGTCCACTCCTCCCAGCTGCCAGGACGCTGTTTGTGTGGTAATTTGGAAAGTATTGTCTTTTTCAAGATGGCGTTTTCAGGGCACTCCCACAAGATGTGTTTATTTGATGGATAGGCCCCGCACTGTTTACAAGTGGGGGAGCCTGGGTCCCTGTTAATATAATGCGTATAGTGTGGTGTGAGTAATGTGTGTGTTTGTGCTTTTGTATGATTGAGGCGTCCTCTCTCGAATGCGTGTAGGATGGTGTGTTGAGAATTGTTGATGCTTCCCTGCGAGACTTCAAAATTCGTATCCTTTCTTTCTGCTGCATCTTCTGCTCTTCTCTGGGGTTGTACGTATCTTCAACAGGCCAAAGGATAAAATGCCACAGCTAGCCTTGACACCGAAGTGCAGCTACTTCGTAGATTATTTTAGAAACCAGTTAGAAACTGTCTTCTTCGTAGCGCCCTCTGTGCACAACGACGCGACAGCCCCCTGGGCAATAAGGTCTGCCTTAATCCTCGATCAGCTTTTTGTGGGGAGCGGGCGAATCCGTGGAGAACCCATTTATAGACTCGCGAGCTTGCTATTGCAGTTGTTTTATTCAGTCCTAAGAGGAGTCATGGATAATGCAAAGTACACCTCTCAAGAACAGGTAAGCGCGCATGCAAACGTTCCTTCGTAGACCACACCTCCTCCGAGCGAACTGCGGCTACAAAGATGAGTCAGTCCGCTTGGGATAAACAACAGTGAATAACAAAAACAAGGGAAAGAAGCGCGTTGAAAGTGTTTTTCTCTTGAGTGCCGTCACTTCTTGCGTTCGTAGGGCTGTGTTGCTGTGATGACACTCGAGAATAGTCAATTACGATTCGCGACTACTTGTGAAAAGTAAATTTAGCTTTCTGTGTTCTAATTGGCACACACTTTCTAGTAGCGCACTAGGTAAAATTGATTACGCTGACCTAGCGTGTTGTGTGCAGTGCAGTCGTGGACGTCCTTGCAGAACGGCCTAACTATTCCCATTCTCTGCCTTCAGTTTGCGCGCGTAATCTCATCCTGGAAAGGTGACATTCCTGCAGCGCTCGACTTGGTGTACTCATGACCCGCAGAGAAGCCCAGCAGCGCAATCGCGTTTAGTGATTGCATGCATTCATCACCCCAAGAAATGTCACGATATATGTGGCGCTGATTTGTGACACTTTCTGAAAACAGCCTTAAAAATTCTTTTGCATCGTTAGCTTCTTGTTCATGAGATATGTGCAATTTGTTGTGAGTACTGCGGTGCAGCATGGTAATCATACCACGAAAACGTCTTCGATTAGACGCAGTCAACTTGACGCGTCACGAAAGAAAGAACGGATTTAGTTCAGCATAACGTGCTCTGTTTGCGCAACCCATTAAAATTTAACATAATTAGTACGTATTCAGCATCACTGATCGCAGACAGCAAGGAAAACAAATGCATTCAACGGAAGTCATTGGTTTCAAATGTAGTGTATCCTGTACATATACCTACTTTGCCTATTACACCTCGTTACTGGAAAGAAAAAGTGCTAATGAGAAGTATCCTAAAATGTGAAAGAAATATATATGATTACCAAGGCGACTGGAATGAGTGGTTAATTGTGATTGGGGGGGAATATGCTTGTACAGTTGTAGACGCAGTGCCCGAAAGGTTTAATGGGCACTACTATGAATTCGCCAACTGCCTAATTCGTAAAAGGTTGGTATGCATGCTATGTGTGTTTCATCAAATAGATGGCTTTCAGATGGTGTAAATATTTCTTTATAGAAACAGACACCTCTGTTACTTCTCACAAAATTTCTCAATTTATCCTTGAGCTATTCTGTAATTAGTAACATTTAATTTCGTCTCGAAGCCCTTGAAAAAACATGTCTTCGAATTCAGAAACTGTGCATTCTGTGTTTCATAATGTACAATTCACTGGGAGATAATTTGAGTAGTCTATTATACAGCCACACATTTGTAGTTTATGGCTGCCATCATAAGCAATGTTGTGCATATGCGCTACTTCGGTTTCTTTATTTTCTGTACAAAAGAAAGGCCAGAGAAGAAATGCGAGCCTGCTCATTCTAGAGTGCTGAAGTCCTTGTTTACACCTTGGCCTTTCAGCAGTAGCAGACAGTGGAAATAATTGTTCTAGGTGGCTTGAAACAGCTTACACCCAGGGTAAATAAAAAAACCTGGTAACGTCTGCACGGAAGTGCCCCGAAGGCTTCCTTTGGCAGTTACCTTGAATGAGCAGAAACAATAGAACTGGTTTTCTTAGGGTAGAAAATAGTTTTCTGAATTTTCAGTTTCAGTGTTTTCCTAATTTACTTTCACTCCTGCTTAGGACATTGAGCCATCCTTATTATATTTTATTCTCTTTCTCTAATTTTCTCATATGTGGTCAGATTCGGCCCACCAGGTGTAAAGCACGCAAATTGAGTGTTATCAGCAGTCAAAGTGGCCTCGAAGACACGCTAAGCCGAAAACACCAGACAAAACAGATTTTCATTTTAAATGCATAACCTTTGCCACTGGTAAAGTATGCTCTGTAGTATGCATGTGCAATATTTAAATGCCATAAAAACTAAACGAAGCATTGTCACACATGCCAAGATTTATAGACTGTTTCAGAGCAGGAATAATGTAGTGATTACATTCTAGCAACTTTCCTTTTCTCGCTTCGTCAGTAGTCTGAGTGACACTTGGCGTACGTTATAATCGCGATCGAGCAAAAGGAATCGCTACGTTAAACCGGCTCGGTATTCAGTGCACTTAGTCGTACAGGTGTGCAGACCATTTGTGCATAAACACTGGTAACAGTTGTATTATATAGCCCCAAGCAGATGTCACGGAACGAGATGCATTTTGAAATCGGAGAATGTGCTTGGCTATAGGCACAGACACACACTGTAGTTTGAATGCACGCTTTTGCATCAGCTGCCTGGCTGGAAGTGTACGGCATGTCATTAAGAAGCTGCCCCACTTTAAGTCAGGTTTGCAGGTGCAATGCGGTTGCTAAGTTTGAACACCTCGGACCGCCTGCACTGGCATGCATGCTGTTTAAAGGTCCCCCCCTCCCCCTCCCCTGGCAGCTCTCCAAGAGCCAAGTAAGAAGGTGCTTTTTTGTTGTTTTGCTCCACGCTCGCTGGCGCACTTGCAACCGCCAGCATAGTAAACTAATCAAAAGCACATGTGTGAAAAAAAATAAATAATATTTTGCTTGTGCATTTAGGTTTTGCGTTTGTGCGGAGGAGGATTTTGGCTTTATTTTTAGTCTCTTCTTTTCTTTCTTGCAAGCTGAAACTGCTCATTTGTGGCATAGTGATCTGTTTACTTGGTGCCTTGCAGCGGAAATTTGTTCTGATGCAAGGTGTGATAGCAGCCTCTTATCAAAATATTGCAAATTTGTTTTTTGAAATTGTGTGCCAGCAGGGCCCTCGTTTTTGGTACACCTTAAGCTTTATTTATTTATTTGTTTGTTTATTTTTTAAATTTACTTATTAAATTCTTTTCGAACTCAGAAGAGGGTAGCCTTTAAAGAGAAGGCTGATGGCAGTACAGTCTCTCTCCCTCTTTTTTTTTCCCTTCTTAATTGTGATAATGGGACATCTGTTTCTTAATGCTACCCAAGGTGTTAAACCTTAGGCAGGAATACTACCAAACAAGAACATTACTGAACTCATCTTTATGATCCTTATTTTTTTTATTTTCCCCTGACTTGCTATTTCAGCAAAAAGCACTTCTGATGCTTTGGGAACACTGGGGGCTCTCCATCACGCATACCACATGACTTGGAAACATCTTGCTTAATGTTACCAAGAGCTACAGCTGCAGCTAACACGTGGCTGCAGTGTGCACCCTTTGATTGAGCTTCCGCTATTTGCGCAGTAATGCCACTTGTATTTCTTGTTTTGCAAATACATTTTCATCTCAAGACGTTGAACAACGTGGGGAAATTGGAAGCATACTTAAGACGACATAGAATTGGCCTAATGCTCAAGCCGGATGAAAGAACACTTGCATAAAGCATTTTGTGTAAGATTCAGATTGGACTGACATGAAGACCAAAGGCTGTGATAGGGGCAGTCATGTGCATACCAGCACATGACTGTCCGTACCAGCTTGAGCATGCATATGCATGCTCAAGCTGGTGGACTACGAATGCACATGACTGAATCAGCCTGCCGCTGTCTTAATATTTTCTGGTATTCAGCAGTATCAACCTTTACTATCGTAATTATCAAAGAATACCTCGCTGCCCTGGACCACGGTGTAAGATATATATACTCTTTAGGTGGGGACACTTCTTGGCTTGCTTGCGAGACGCGATCGACCAGATAAAGTAGCAAAGGCGCGCGTCTATCAGCCCAGTGACCGCAGCGGATACCTATCGGCGGAACGACGCAACTTCAGTTAGAACGCAGGTGATAGCTTGCGCGGACAAGGAACGCATGCATGCCCTCTCCCCCACGCTGTCCCCTGACCACGGTGACCTACTTTCACGCATCACTCAATCATTTCGGATTTCCCATGAAGCGGTGGTGGCTATAGCAACTAAACAGATGAAAACCTTTCCTGTCTTGAAGTTGCGTCATACCGCCGATAGGTATCTGCTGCCGTCACTGGGCCGAACGGCGCGTGTCGTTGTTACTTTATCTGGTCGATCGCGTCTCGCAAGTGTCCTCACCTAAAGAGTATATATCTTACACTATGCCCTGGACACAATGAGTCAAATGAAAGGTGTCTGCTTGCTTAGTACTGTTGCTGTGAACTTTCATGGCAATGTTATCAGTAATCCGCAACAGTAGGATGCCACATTACAGGAACACTAGAGGGAAAAAGAACTTGAGCTGTGTTAGTAAATTATCCTTTTACAATACCAAAAAAAAAGAAATGGCACTCTTACCGTGGGAAGACGCTTGACAAGCCTGAAAAGGCGCAAGAACAAGACAGTTGACAACGCCATCTTGAAGCTCCTGCACCATCTCGCCATGACGTTGTACATTTTCGCAATGTTTAATCGTGCCTAGTTAATTTTTTTGTTGGCAGTGATGAACTACATCGTGTTCTAAAAGAGCCAAAGACTGAACTCTGCAAGTATTAAAAAATCTTTACTGAGCCACACCAGCCCAAATATGAAAAAAATACTTTGAAATTTGTGACGTCACACTGACGTACTGACGCTGGGATTTTGGTATGAAATTTAAAAGATCAAACATTGACTCTCATTGACTCTCACACCATGTATTAATGAATATTATGTTTCGAAAGAATGCTTTATCAGTCTAAACTGTTTTAGTCTGCTTCCTTAGTGTTTCTCTAAAAGGTCATTGAGAAGGGAACTTGAGTCTCATCCTGGCAACGTGGCTTCCAGTTCATTAGGATTGCAAATTGGGCAAGTTGGTAACAATCCATCTTCAACAGCACTACCTATGGCAGGGACAAGCACAGAGAACACAAGGCATGTCCTGTGTTCTTTTGCTTGGTCCTGTTCTAACCGATGCTAATGGAGATGGATCGCTCCCAAGTTAGCGTGCCGGGGTGCACGTAACGATAGGTGGACACCTTCAAATGCAGGAGCAGGCCAAGAAGCTTAGGCTCAAGTTGGAAGGATGGCGGGAGGTGGTGCTTCCTCTCAACTCTGTGCTGCTCTGGAGCCAGCCCTACTACCCTGCGTGCATCTTCGGCGCTGTCACCACTGTCTTCGTGTGAGCTTCCGTTGTTGACATATGATTACAGTCTCGTGGGATCTACCCTTTTGTTTCAAAACTTTCATGTTCAACTATCTAGTGTCCTTCCTCCTTTTTATTTTGTTTCCTTTATAATATGTCAAATGACAATACAGTAGGTAGTGGCTACACAGAAAAGTTACTAATAAGGCATTTTAATTGTGTAAGGAAATGTTAATATATGTACGTGATAATTATTCTATATATATGGGAACAATCTAGAACAGAATACAAGCATTAGGGAAAAACATACAACAAGCCTAAGAATTAATTATTTAAGTATAAAAAAATAGTTAGTCAATTTTCTTCTTAATCATAGAACATTAGCTAATATATGTTTATTATTGTGCTGTGTTGTTCAGTAGTGGCTAGGGTTGTGTGAAGGGGATTTTAATCATTGGGTAGACATAGCAGATTTCAATGTAGAAAGAAAATCGTCCTGAAATGTAGAACACCAACTTTAATATAAATGTCATCAAATCTTTGATACTTGCTTGATACTGTGCAGGCAGAATGAATTGCTTGCGCATGGTGATGATGCTACCTGTGAAAAGCCCCTGAATGAGATATTAATGCGATCAGCATTTCTTGCCTACTTCAGCCGTTTTGAGCCTATCTATCTGTGTTGATCGCAAAGAAGATAATCAGCATTCTTAAATTCTATGGAGAGCATAGAGCAGAACTTTCGAATTTTATTTTTATCCTTACTGCCTACACACAGCCGTATGCGCAGATGTGGTCAATAAGTTTATCCTTATACAGTAGGTGTCTGTTAAGTCGACGCCAGTTAATTTCATTTTTCGGTTAATTCGATCCCAGAGGTAGGCCCTGGCCGGTGCCCATACATTTCTATGGGCCCAAACTTTCATTATTCCGAACCTAAAATTGGCCTTCACTGGATAATTTGAACTTTAAAAGTCAGCATACAAGCGTCTCGCCCAACTGGTGACCCAGTGGCTGCAGTGTTGGTCTTGGCAGGACTGGAATACAGTGAATGCGTCGGAAACGTGTTACCTCCTGCCAAAAACATCTGTTTTTGGCCTGCCTTAGTGAGATTTTCAAGCGAAAGTGGTAGCTCACAATGAATGATTACAGTAGTTACCCGATTATAATGCACACCTTTTTTCCAAGAAAACTTATCCGACAATTGCCTGCATGATACAGTCGGATACAAAACCAATACTGCGTTAGCAACAGCCTACTTTCAGAGCCAGCATAGCCATCTCAAGATAGCGGTAGAAGTTCTGCCATAGCATGACAATAAGGACGCACCACTTTCAGTTTTTGATTACGAAAGCTCATTCACAAGATGGACTATTTTGCATGCTATGGTAACAGCAACAAGTCTTGCCACATGTCTTTTTTTTTTTTTTTGTGTTCTGGAGAGTTGCATGCTTCGCGGTACGAACTAGCAAAATGATTAGTCTAGGCGGGCACCACCATCCTGTTTGCAATCGTGGTGGAGTCATTTGATAAATGCAGAATGTCAAACTCGCAGTGCGGGCAGTACGTAGAAAAATATGTTGTGGTTCATAGACAGCAATAAAGTGCTGCCTTGAGAGTAACAATAATGGACATTAAGTGTAAATAAATTTGCATTGTGTGAAAATAGAGTTTGTTGCTTTCATCCTTTTCAGATTGCTAGAATCGGAGGCAGGCTACATTTGTTAAAAAATGGGCGCACGTTAGGTTTGTGCTTCGTTTAGTACTTTGGTCATTTCTCTGTTAGTTTTCTACTTTGAACCCATAAAAAGCATGTGCGCATAAAATTCGGGGATGTTAGAATTGGGGAAAATACTGCCAAATGAATAACTAGTGTGTTTTGTCATTTTTTCTGTCTCGTGTTTAATTTGGCCCGATGGGTAATTAGGTCAATTTTGTTGGTCATGTCAGGGTTGGATTCATGGAAGTTGACTGTATAAATGCAAAACGTGAAATGATTGTGCAGCTTGCTGTGGTATCTGGAGCCGTCCCTGCTGACCACCTTCTCGCTGATTGGCATGCTGGCATGCCTGCTCGACTATCTGGTTCCACTGCTGCTTGCCCAGCTTTGCAGTCCAGACAAATGGTAAGACTGCACCTTTTCTGTTGCTCTCCCCCTCCTTTCATTTCCATGTGGTAGTCCAATAAAGTTAGAAATTTTAATTGGATGCTCGTTTTGTTCAAACTGCCCTATTTGCATGCAAGCAAGCTGAGGCTTCTGCTGATGCCACTCCTGCCTGTTGTTATGGGCAAAGGATGAAGAGCTATCGAGCCTATATTTGCAAAGTCCACTCTGCGATTGGGCATAGCCGTGGTCGTTGCCAGTTATTTCAACAATTGCCGTCATATGTGGCTGGCGCTGGGGCATTGGTCAATAGGGAAACACTCTTGCATAAAAAAAGATTTTTGAATGCGAGCCAAGCTGTACGGTGTAAATCGCTGTCAGAGAAAACTGGTACCATTCATTAGTACATGTGAGGGCTTAACCGCTAGAAATGTGCTCATTTTTATGCTTTTATGTTTTACCATTTTATTTCGAGATGTGGTAGTCTCTACGTATACTGTGATACATAAAATTGTAGCCTGATCACTGGTGTTTTGAATGAATGTATATCGGTAATAATTGCTCAGAGAATTTTTGAGAATTCTAATAGGCAACTTCAAAGAAGCGTCTCAAAGAACATGAATAAAAGCAATAATTTCTATTTTTAGTAAGTAAAAAAACTAAGTAAAAAAATCTTAAATATACAAAATATGCACCTGGTTCCTAGTTCCCAACTTTTGTAAGATCGCGGAAAAAAAAAAAATTTGCTGCCATCAATACTAGCCATAGTGATGTCCATGCCATGCAGAAAAGCTTTGCAAATGTGAAAACGGGTAAGTTCCTATTGTACAAGGAGCAATTGTTTGTAATCTTTGCAGCAGGCACCTGGTTTGTTTTTAATGCATTCTTTAGGCTCGCGAAGCAATGGTTGTCAGGTCAGGAAGCATGCAGGAGCCTCCTCATAATTGATTATTGCATTCAGTCAACTTTTCTATGCAAGCAAGGTCGTTCAATGCGTGTTCAACTGGAACTGGAGCCGCCACATGCTTTGTTCAGTTCCTGTACAGTGCTTTACAGTGACTTGTAATGTTGCGAAATATTGTACAGTAATGAATAAGGGCACTTTGTACACACGGTCTTCAAAGTGTAAGAGATTAAACAGCTGCTCCAGCTTCAGTCAAAGATCGGTCTGAAATCGACTGTGTGCTATTCTGTGAAAAAAAAAAAGACACACGACGGGAAGGATTACTCATAATAATTTGCACACACGCTGTCGAATCAATGATGGATAAAAGCAACCTACGGTGCGGAAAAGAAAGTTGCACTTGATATTAGTCGAACACAATTATCAAAATAACACGCGCTCATGAGCATCTACTGTTGTTTGAGACATCATTATAAAAACAGTTTATATGTTGGATCGGAAAGTTGACAACCTGAGAGAAGCGTCTGCGTCTTTGCTGCTGCTGTCATTTAAAAATTATGTTACCGAGTTGACCAAAGTGCAAATTTTGCATCTTTTTATTGAAGAAGTGCTAGGAGCAGTGGGGGCTAGTTTCGACGATACCTCCAGTCAAATTTTTATTTTGCCATACTCGCCAATCTGCCAAATATTGTAAAATATGACAAATAGTTAATGTTCAGTCGTCATTTCAGATGGTGCATGATGTTGGTAGTAAAATAAGTCTAACGAAAATGTTTAACATTGTGTAGAAAATCTGTCGATCGAATTGATCGATTTGTATAGGCACCGTAACAAAAGAGTTAAAGTGTCGCAGCTATCGCTGTTACTGTACTGTGGTTTCACTAAGGTCTGTTTTTTCTCTCTCGCTTCCCCAGGACCAGCCAGCATGAACGCCAGCTGCACGAGATATGCCTTGACGTGACGCATGCATGGCACTCAGTGGTCAGTGCCTGCGCATCCATCAAGAAGGCAAAGCAGGACAAACCCAAGGCGGTGCGTCATCTATAGCCATGCTCTCTATGCTTTAGAAGGGTTGAAATTTCGGCATGTTGGTGCATGATCTTCGATGTTCGTACCGCCGAGTGAACACTACTAACGATGCAAGAAGGTGTTGTGTTTCAACCTTCTTTTGTCTTTCTGTTTGTCCCGCGCTACGAACATTGATCTCTGCGCTTCTCAGGGCCTGTCTTCCTTTGAATGTAGGCTTGTGGCCTTGGGTGTTCCTGCTCCTTGTCTGTAACTAACTGTCAAAGCTTTCGTATTTAGTTTGAAATCAAAATGATTTTGACACAGCGAAAAAATTTCAGCAGAACCTATCTCGCAATGAATGTCAAGGTTAATGCGATTAGCATTGAAGCAATGTAGCGACACGTCGTCTGGGGAACCACCGCAGGCCAGGAGGCACTACGGCAGTTTGGGTGTGCAGCTGAAATATGCTAACGCCATCCAATAGGGAGGCCCCGAAAATGGTACGACATTTTGGATGATAGCAGACACGCACCTGTATCAATATCAACCTGATGCGCGGTGGAGAAAAGCGCATGCGCTCATACGGTCTATCA
Source organism: Dermacentor silvarum (assembly GCF_013339745.2). Lineage (NCBI taxonomy): Eukaryota > Metazoa > Arthropoda > Arachnida > Ixodida > Ixodidae > Dermacentor > Dermacentor silvarum. Next base: position 169,620,363 of record NC_051156.1, on the reverse strand, counting down.
TGCCGGTTGCCAGTCAGGCCAAAACCTGGACACATGTACCTCAAGATGAGCGGTGGAATTGATAACGCGAAATCGCAGCATGTGAGGCTGAAAACTGTTTCTACCACTCGCTAGGCTCTGCCTTATGGCGCTGCTGCTGGCACGCGAAGTTTCAGCGCTGGTTGCCCATTGCCACCACCGAAACATGTCACATATGAGGCACGTATGTAGCCAGGCTCCTCTCTCGCGCATCACTCCAGACACACTGCGCTATCTAGCGGTGCCACATCGAAGTCTGCACGTGGCTAGTGTGTGAATATACAGTAGAACCTCGTTGATACGATTCTATTACATACGATTTACCAGCGCCAACATTCGCGATCAAGAACACAAAAAGTCACCCAATACTTTTTTACCGCTAGATCCTATGCAAACAAGTAAAAGCGCAAGGCGCGCGCCATCAAGAACAGTAGCCGCCCGCTGCCGCAGCTACCCCACAATACTACTTGCCTGCCCGTCTCATGTGAAAACGGCGTACTCGGTTTTCTATTCCGGTACTGGCCAATCTCCGCCCGGATCATCGCACACCGCATTTACAGCTATCGCCACCAGTGTGTGGAACGTAGTGTCATTGGAAGCAGACTGCATGCTTTTAATAGCTGATAACCCAAACGCATCGCAGTTCCCTGCTGCAGGCGGTGCGAAGTGAGCATCATGTTTCGCTATGGTGGCGTCGTGGGCAGCATATTTCAACGTCGGCCCACCAGCTTGATATCGTTTCGGTTTCTCGTCACCGTCTTAAAATACTATGCAACAGGAAAACAACGAAGTGCGTCTTGGGTCGCTCGAGCCCCACCAGCTACACGCATGCGGGCATCTCATGCCGCAACAATTCACTGCCGAGTGGGCATGTCAAAACTACCCATTAAAATGCTCCACTCGAAGAAGCCCAGGCAGAATTCGAGGAGCGTAAACACAAGCTCGCTGAAGCCGCAAAAACGGCAAAGCACATCTCGAGCCCCACCAGCTCGGCATGCATCGGCGTCTTGTGTTGTAATGCTTTGCATTATATAGATGGCAACTACAGTTGAGTCTGCCAAATTTATTAGACTTTGGATCACACATTTGCCTCGTTAGTACATTTTTAAGAGTGACACGTACTTCGTGGCGCATACTCACTGACCCAAGTTGGCATGAAAGATCATTGAAGACCAGCACATGCCCAATAGCACTTACCCAGGGACCCAAGTTAGCATGAAGGAGCTTTAGTGAAGAGCGGCACATAACCAGTGGCACGTACTCGGTGCCCCAGTTTGGGCCCCACGGTCTGCTTCGAACCTGGTTCCCTAAGCACAGCAGCCCAGTGCTCTACCAATTCTGTCATGGTACCCAGTGTCCCAAATTAGCTTGAAAGAGGTTATGCGTGGACATACGTTCATACATACATTCATACATACATTCATACATACATTCATACACACGTACCACAAAATGGGTGAAGTTCCCAAAGAATGTTAATCGCATTAAAAAAGTTATATTCTTGTCTCTGTCTAAATATTTTCACACTGCAATTAAGTATGCTACCTTACCGACTTTCCCAGTTTATCCATCCTGTCAACGCTTTGGTTAATTCAGGCTTTGGTTTGCCCCAATTGAGATTCTAGAACAGTTTCTCTTATTTTCATCGCTGCATGACTTGCCATGTATTTCTTGTAAATCAAGCATACTGTAGACATGAGCTGCTGAGCGCAGAGTTAAAAGCTAAAAAAAAGCTTATGGATGGTGTGGATACTTCTTGTTAGATTCCCTGGCACACCTGGCTGCAATACAGGGTGGCTCACTTCATACTAGGTACCTAGTCACTGTAAACTTAACATATGTTAAGTATTGCCTGCATTTGGCTGTTTTGTTTTCCTGGAAACCTAGTTTCTGATTGTAATTGTTTTTCTCTCTTTGCATTGAATACACAACGAAGAGTTCATTTAAATAAAATGGCGATTTAAATGGAATAGCATTTTATATTTAGGTGCTGCAAAGAGGAAAGGAACCTAGAATCAAAATTTTCTTAGCTTTAAGCAAATAGAACTAAAAGTGTAGTTAAAAACAGAGCAAGCCAATCCTAGTGCTTCCATGGTATGTGCATTATTTAAAGTTTTCCTCCTTGTGTTTATTCTGCACCCTGCGCTCAACTGGCCCCTTAGGAATCTGTTTTCCCTGTGAGCAAGCTGTGGCTAGCTTTAACATCTGCAGTGGAGGACTGTCACCTACACATTGCTTCATTGATCAGTCCATTGATGGTCAGTTGATGAGCTTTAATTAAACATCCCAAAGCAACACCTGGCGTATAAGAGATACCATAATGGAAGGGCTCCAGATTAGTTTTTGCAAACCGGAAGTTCTTTAATGCACCCGTAAACCCACATGAATGAGTGTATTTGCATTCCGTCATCTCGAAATGGGGCTGCCATGGTTGGGAATCGAGCCCATGGTCTTGTGCTGAGCAGCAGGGCCTGCACAATGAAATCGCATCGAGGATGTCCGAGGCCATCAACGGCTTTCATAGAGTGGCTGCTGCTCCAAATTGTTGTTTACAAGCATAATAATGTACCCCTACAAAGGGCAATCTCACAGGGATTTCTCTATGATGTAGGCAGGTTGCAGGATGACGCAGCTATGGAGGATAAACAAACATTGAATATTCAATTTTCAGCGGCCCACAATGTTTAACAGGTATTGCGGTTTTGTATTTCATAGCTGCAGAGTTTGTAAAACATACGAAAACAGCCATGATCTAATATCAGTATTTGTCTGATTTTCTTTTGTTGTACAGTGGAACCTCGTTGATATGATTCTGTGTAATACGTTTTTCGGGGTGATATGTTTTTTTTTTTTTTTTTTTTTGCTTTTCCCGGCCAATGTAGGAGCAATGTATTTTCACGCAGTTGATGCGATCGCATTTTCACCTGAAATTGGATGATACGACTGCAAACTGGTATTCTGTAACTCGTAGCTTTATATTCAAGTGTACTAGATTAAAAACATTTCAACGACCCACGAACAACGTGTTAAGGGCCGGTGACACTAGCGGGAAAACGCACGATGCGTGCCAGCGGCGGCAAAACGCGTGCCACAAAAGCTACCCTAAAGTGGGTTTTTCGTGCCGTGGGAGGTATCGGTCCTGGACCAATTTAAATTGCCACATGCCCCAGCGGCAAACGAGCCGCTAGCGAAGCAGACCAATGAGAGCTGCCCCTTCAGTGCTGTACGCGCGGGAAACTGGTGTCATGCGGACCTGCCCGACCGCTATTTTCGTCTGCTCACGTCAGCTTTCGCTCATGCTCGTTTTGGTTGGCTTTTTGGCAAGATCTTTATGCGGTCACGTGGCTGAATGAAGCGCCTGCCCTCGTCCGCCAGTCCTATCACTCGTGTCATGCTGCTCTACGGTGTTCCTTTGTTTCGGAATTCTTGGCCTCGTGGTGCCGTGACCTCCGTGGCCATGTCAAGGAAGTGCAAGGCGCTGACTTTGAAAGAACAACTCGATATCATCTACAAGTTCGAAAACCCAAAGAAGTGTGTGGATCTGACAAACGAACTTGGTTTGCCGGTTTCAATGTTGAACACCATCATCAGCCAGCGTAAAGCAAATAAAAAATGCGCAGCATGGAGCAAATGGAAGACATCCTCCTGGCTTGGTTTAAGGAGGTGAGAGCAGCAGGTGTTAACATCGACGGCAAAGTTACAGGAGAAGGCCAATGACATTGTGTGGTCCTTGGGTATCGAAGGAAACAGCGGCTTCGTTTTAACTTTCAAAAGAACTTGTTTACGAACTTGGAAAAAAAGAAAGTTCAGCGAGAACTGACTAGCTATTTTAAAGTTGCTCAATAAAAGTGTGTTGGCTGCAGTTCGCGTGATGTCGAGTGATGCTGCTCCGCATAACGCACGTCTTATGCGGAGCAGTACCACTCAGCGCCACAGGAAGCTTTGTTAGCGAGTTTGTCACCATGTGCCTAAGCCTGTTTTCTTACGTTTTGGGGCTTGCTTTGGATGATACATTTTATTTTCTGGTTTTCACGAAGATCGTATCAACGAGGTTCCACTGTATTTGGTGCAACTACATTAAGTTTGTGAAGTTAGCATTAGTACCATATTTTGAGAACAGCGTCTTGTATGTCTTTGAAGACATGATTGCAGCAAATGAAGCTCCTGGCAAATGGAACAGTTGTTCCTTTATTCTTGAGGATTCATCCAGAGTGCATTCCTTCTGCTCACAGCTGACTACTTAGGCTGCAGTACTGCTATATACTGTATAGCTTTCTTTGTTACTTGTGCTTAATCTCATTGTTACTTTTCTTGTAAGACATTGACTCGGTGTATAAGCGAATACTACGTAGTTCTGCTTCATTGTCTTCTTTGTGCTGTGTGCAGTATGTGGTGGCGGTGCTGATCTCTCTCCTTGTGGTGGCTTGGATTGGGAATGCTTTTGACAACCTCTTCCTCACTTATCTCATTGGTGAGAATGCAGTGCAAATATTTTTCATCTTATATGTGACTTTCCATCAGTGGCTTGCTTAAGTGTTTGTCTGCAATGCTTCTGTGAGACAGCTTCTCAGTTTTGATGTTGGCTGGCTTTGGATTGACCTGAAGTGGCCATTGTTTTGTGTACTCATTTCTTGTGCCATAGATGTTGCTGAAAATTAAGAATTATCTTTATATTCCCTATACAATAAAGGGGGAAAGGGATCACAGTCGAAAAGCTGAAACAGTGTAGCTTGGGTGTGTATGAGGGCCAGCATAAGTAGATATACGGGGCAGAGGAACGAAACCGCAGTTACGTCAAAACAATATTGTAATGCTGCATTCATACAGGATTTCAATCAGTTGAAGTAACATTAAAAAAAATAAATGTTTGAAATGTTTCAAGTGGTATCAGAAAATCTAAAATCCATTGCATATAAGATTAAACAAATAAAAAGTTCAAGTTTCAAGAACTCCAGTTCTTCAACATCTGAAGCACTGGAGTTCTAAAACTAAATTGCAGCATATTTGCTTTTATTATGTTGAAAATAAAATGTCCTGCACATCTCATGCAGTTCTTGTTTGCATGCACTGCAGCCGCATGTGGCAGCAAAAGTAGTGTCTATGCACTGTATTATGCACACATAAGTCGGTGCCACTACTGGGAATCATCTGCTGCAAAGCTGGGTATTTCCCGACTTTACGTATTTACTCTATTCTAACGCACACCCATTTTCCATGGCAAAAAAGAAAAAAAAACGCCCTCAATTGTAATGTGCACCTGTTTTCCGTCCTTTACACTTTACACACTTTACACTACCACGCACCTTATGCTTTCATACCGAAATACAACTTTCGCTCATTTGGAAAAACAAATATTTACTCCCATTGCACCAAAGTTGCGATGAATAAAAAAGTTGCAGTTTCGCCCAAAAGGGGAAGCATTGTTTGCGATAACAAATTAGTTGACAGCTATACAAAGTAAGGATAGTAGTTTTATCGGCCATATATACTTGTAAACATTCGCTTATTAACTAAATTAACAAACATGGTGTCACGCGCGCACAAGCAAACATGAACACGTCTCACTCGATGACCGTGGGAACTCTCATCAGAAAGCTGGAGTGAGGAAATGCTATAGCAGGAGCGAGCGAATTGACCTTCATGCTGCCTCTCGCTTCAACGCGAACTAAGCGACCAGAAGACAGTGCGAATGAAGCTATCAGTCCTCGGTGCGCCTGGACGCGCAGACTCTGTCCACATCGCAGATCGCTTTCAAGATAGGGCCCACATGGCCGTTGCATATGCAGCAGCCGCCGTTGTAGAATGCCTCTCCTTCTGTTTGCGCCAGTCCTGCATACAAGTTTCGAGAACTACTAATGCCTGTGATGCGGCCCAATTTCCATTCGTCTCTGCACACATGATCACTTTCTTTTTAAATGTAGCATCATGATGAACGAGGCGTGTCTTTGCAGTCGGCACTTTCATGCTGACAGAGCAAACGCAGAAAACGGGAAGACAGAAGGTAGATCAGCCTAAGCACACGTACTACAGCACTTGGAGGAAGCTACGGCAGCTAAGCATATAGTGCGTACGAGGCGGCCAATAAAACGTCGATGGCGATATGGCAACGCAGATTTAGGGTCGTACTCGATTCTGCGTTTGACAATGCGTTTTATTGTGAGGGATATTTTCATTTTCTAAGTCGGAATACTACAGGCTTATATAACCCCTGTTCCACACAAGCAAAATTAGTATGCTAAGTTTGCTAGTACATACAATTATTATTTTTAGAGTAAGTGCTACGCATGCGATTTGATGTATTAGATGCCATATTGTCTTGATAACATATGTACTGTCGAACGCCTGTACAACAAATGACCTGTATAACAAAAGGTTGATTATGTCCTGGCCAAATTCCTATCTTTCATATGTATTATGAGTGCCTCTACAACTAAGACTACAACAAATTTGCCGGTACAACGAAGGCATTTAGGTGTCCCTGGCGGCTGATTTGTTGCTTTACGACAAACGCACTGAACTTTACGACTGAACTTCACACTGCGCTAATAGCAGCCCAAGCGATGCACTCAACAAGCATTACAAGCAGTCCTGCTGCAGTGCTCAGTGAATCTCAAGTGGTACGCTGCTTGCCGCACAATAGTGGGCAGCGACAGCTGACAAATACGTCGTAGTTGATCCTGAAGCGATGATATAATCATAACTGGTGACCGACGATGACTTAAAGGCTATCTATGGCAGAAAGGACATGAATGTCAACAAAAGCAACCAGTTGAAGTGTCAGCAACGAACCAAGAGTTTTGGCAGCAAGGGAGGCGATGGCAGGATTTGACGATGTGCAGCTTTACCTTGTGTCGCTCCCATGCTTTGTCGTGGAGCATGCTGTGAACCACTAAGTTTGGCTGCAGTTGCACATTCCGTCAGATGGAGTGTCACAAAAAATGATCGACTTATTTGACTAAGTCAGTGGTTCTCAAATGGGGGTCCGCGAAGCCATTTTTGGAGGTTCGCAATACCCACGCCCACAAAATAGTGTCGTGCTAATAGTCGTAAAGATCAAATATTATATTTTTAATGTTCGAATGTTCGGTTGGATACGAATATTCGAATCAAATCGAATATGTTGCTGGCTGTGCAGGAGTAAACACGGTCCTTAGCATTTGTTTCTATCTAGTCAAAGAATATTGGGGAGATATGGTGCTGAATGTTGTGATAATTTAGCGCTGCTGGCGCAATTTCGCCTGTAAAGCACACTTAGCCACTAAACGTCTGAACCTTGCGGGAGAGCCAGCCTCTCAGTAGCAAGGGGCACGGGTATGCAGACAGCAAGGGTGCACTTTTTTTTTTTTTTTTTTTTTGCAGCACCACACCACACAATTCTGAGCTGATTGCTTGTCAGCAAGTGCGATGAGTGACTACTGGCAAAGAGTTTACGTGCATTTGATGCGGTATAATAACGCACAAGCTGGTGAAGACAGCTAGTGGGAATTACTAAATTTTCCAATTTTCCAAGTAAATTTTCTTCGAAGAACCAAGTACACAATGTTTTAGTATAACGGCTTACTAGTCTAGTTTTGTAATATTGACAATGTAATTGCAATGTTCCAACATATCAAATTAACACAACCTACTAATAAATGCCTATGCATACCATTACTCGATATTCGATTCAATATTCGAAGCTCAAGTGTTTGTATTCGATTCGTATACAAAAATTTTGATAGAGAGAGAGAGAGAAATTGCACTTTTTTTTCCTTTTTTCCTCTTGACTCATTCCCGATTGCGGGACCTGCTCCCGGAACTGCGGCAACAATCCACAGAAGATAATAAAAACATAAAAGATGTCACAATGTTCGTTACCAATTTTTTTAGTCGAAAAGAAAATAAACCTTTGACCCCTCCCCTTTTCCCGCCCCATCACTGCAAGGGGTCCCCCATCACTTCCTCCGGTCCACAAGGGGTCCGCGACACATCCATGGCTGAGAACCAGTGCACTAAGTCTTTCTTGAATTCATGTTAAATAAAACTTTTCTCTTGTTGATCTTGCTTAGTCTGCTCTATTGTGAGCGGTGCAGTGTGCTATCTTTTCAATGCCGTGACCTGTATAAAGAAGGATTTTGGAGGTCCCAAGCACTTCGTTGTAAAGCCATTTCACTGTAGTCAATATGGCACTGGAACATGGTTCTATAGAATAACTGCAACTTTTTTGCTTTAAAATGCAAGCAGTATCTCTAGAAAGTATTAATAAGCTACGTTAACGTTAAGTTTGCATTTTCAATCTTTCCTTCTTTCTTTTTTTCTTTTTCCTTCATCCCCAAAAAAGCTTGCTTCAACTGATGTCGAATTGAAAGCTGAAACTCTTGAAGCGAAGTGATGCAACAAGTCTGATGATTCCTGGTTTGTGAAGGAACATTTCTTTCGCTTAAGTGTGCCACTAAATCAATTCGTTTATTACATATTTATTTACAGCCTAAATATTGTGTGCTCAAAGTAAAGCCAAAGGACAAGAATATACTTGGTACTATGTTGGTGGACTGCAGTGGCAATAGCTTTTGAGGCCATTGAATTCACCCAGAGTGGGCACACCTGATACTATAATGTGACATTTATTGTGTGGCAACCCTTTGTGGTTTTACCCTAGTTCCAGGGTCCTATATTGCCAACTCACTGTGATGTCAATATTACATTGTAACAGTTTTCTCATATTGGTTCCTTTCTCTCACGGCTTGCAGTGCTTTTCCTTGCGATGATTCCCGGCATGAAGCACCATGGCATTTTCAAGAAGTACTTCTCGGCGACTGTCCTCACCATCAGGAATCTCATTGCCGACAAGATGAAGAAGAACTAATCTTGCACAACCACTCTGCGGCTGAAAGCATTATTAAGCACAAGCGACAAAAAAAGGTGAGTACATAAACTGCAAGGCTTGCAGTTTGGCAACTGGCATCTTCAGAATAACCTATGTGCACAAATAATACTGTGCATTTAAGCTTTGATTTTAAATTAATCCTCAGAATCAACTCGGTAGAAACAGTGCATTACAGTTGACTTACATAAAGTCGAACCTGATGGGATCGACGAAATTGGTCAAATAATTTGGTGGGTCAAATTAAACAAAAGGCAGAAAAAACGCTGAAACACATCACTGAATCGTTTGGCCAGTATTTGCTCCGATTCAAACACACCTCAGAATCAGCCACACACCTGCTTTTTATGGGTTCAGAGCAGAAAACTAATGTGGGAAAGACATTAGAGTCCTATGCAAAGTTGAACTCAAACGTGCACCCGATTTCTTAGAAAGAAAAACGTAGCATGCCTCCAGTTATGGCAAAAAAAAAAAAAGATGAAACCATCAGCCTTTATCTTCACAGAATGGAAATTTATATGCGTAATGTTCGTCTTCTTCACTCTTAGCATTTGATGGCTGTCTATGAAGAACCACAACATGAAGTCCTCGGTACGGTCGATAGTGTGTTGGATATTCTCCATTTACCAAATGACTGCAACAATCTCAAATGGGATGAGGGCCCCTGCCTAGACTTCACTAGTTCGTCCTGCGATGCACGCATTTCTCTGAAACGCCAAGAACATGTAACGTGGCTTGTTGCCACTCGGTCAACGTGTAAAATTGCTTAGCGTTTGAATGTGCTTTCATGATCGGGGGGGGACTGAAGGCGGCACATTGATGTCGTCATGCTATGTGAGAACTTGTTCCGTTACCATCCATAGATGGCTTCATATCGGTTTCGGGCGGCTTCGTTTTGGTTTCGTATCGGATTGTACCGCACAAGCCATATCTGGACAAATTTTCTTCGAAAGACAGGCATGTGGGAATCTGGTGAATACTATATTAATTCATTGTGAGCTACCATTTCCGCTTGAAAATCTTCCTGGGGCATGCTAAAAATAGGTGTTTTAGATGGGAACTGAAGTGCTCTCGATGCATTCACTGTGCCCTAATCGTCACCAACACAAACACTGCCACTATTGTAGTTGCAATTTGGGATCAGGCACCTCTGTGCTGACCAGCCAAGTTTGAATTATCCGGCGAAGGCCAATTTCAGGACCGTAATAACGAAAGTTTAAACCTATAGAAATGCATGGGCACCGGTGGGGCCTTTGGTCAGGATCGAATTAACCGGAGTCGAATTAATGGAAGTCTATTCTACTAGTTTTGTAGTAAACAGTTCATGCCCGTGACAACGGATCTGCATCACGGTGTAAGAAATACTTCAGGTGTTGACACTCTGCCCAACGGCTCTACCAGATCGTGTTCGTGACGCGGCCATGACACCGTGGCTGTAGCACATGCGCCGGCCGCAGCTGCGTAGGGCGCTGCGGCTCGGGGACCTATGGGGCAGAGCGACAGCGAACACGCTCTGTCTGTGCTCTCCGCCGCGGCGGGCGGCGAGAGTCAACACCTATATTTCTTACACCGTGATCTGCATACAACATAATTTGTATGCAGATCTAATCCTGTACAACCACTCTGCAGTTCTGCTTTTAACGGACTATCAGCTACAACAGCCAAATTTTTTAGAATTTTGTCTCGATGTTGTAAATAGAATATACTTAGCTGCGGCGATGTGTGCTTACAGCAGTGCAATGCACGCAACTATTTTCAGCCACTTGTAGAATTTGCGAAAATGCAGTTTTCGAATACACTAGCAGCAAGCTTCTCGCAGCGGCATACCGCAAGACGCCTTGGCTGCGGAGAGTTTTTGTGTCTACAATGCACCCACAGGTGTCTGCTCAGGGCCGAACAAGTGCCGAGGGTCCCGCTCGGCCTAACCTGCTTCGAAGCGAAGCCGTAGCTAAGGTGCTTTGAAAACAACTGCCGACAATCGCAAGATGCACTGTTTTGTGAATGCATACCTGCCAACTCTTCCGAATTTTCTCTAAAGTGTACGAATTCGGACCTGTCTTGCGATTTTACGAATGTCGGCTCAATTTTTACGAAAAAGTGGTCATATTCTCGAAATATTTTTTTAAAAATTCCCAATAATGTCACACCGTTGCTGGTGGGCGGGGGCGCGGCTTACATAGGGGCGCATAGTGAAGGGGGTGTGTGCTGTAACCTTTATTGTCTGCAGAGTAAGGTCATTTTTCACTCTGTGACGTTGCCTTCGTCATCGGGTTGTTGGACGACCTGACGACGGCCATAAGTCACTGGTTGTCGTTACTCTCAACATAGAGACCCACCTGTACGTAAGTGGCGCCCCCATAGACGACGGCGATTTCGGGTCGATGCAGCAGGCACAGTTTCTGTATTGGAGGTTGTGGCGTGTCGTCTCGCCTCTCACCTTCGCTAGGCTTTTTTCGCGAGTATGACCTGTTTTGTAGGCTTGGGTTTTTCTTTTTTTTCGACGTGCTGCTGCATCGGGCGCAGTGCGACTCCGGCACTCGGTGTTTCGTAGCCGTAGCGGCTGCAAAGTGTGATGGCGTATTCGAAGCCTCGTCAGTATTAGACGCTATCAGTACTTCCAAGTGTGTTTGAAATCGTACTCCGCGGCAGAACTCCCATGCCCCCCCCCTTGGGTCGCGATTTTACGAATTTGAAAGTCTTGAGGTTGGCAGGTATGTATTGAGGTATTGAGGTAGGTATTGAGACAAAAAGAAGATATGCTGCTATTTGTGGCTTCCACACTGCGAGGCGCGTGATGCAGTTGAGTCTAGCATGCAGTGCAGCTGCCGCCAGACACGGGCTCAGAGTTGAACTTGCCTCGTACTGCAGTTCGCCTCGTACTGCAGTTCTCATTCATGTTTTTATTGTTTTTAGGACCGCTTGCAGGTTAGACAGCAGTAAATGCAATTTCTGCCATTTGCTAAATGCTGTGCTGTGCTAAATGCTGTGCTAAATGCTGTGCTAAATGCTGTGCTAAATGCTGTGCCGCCGTCTGGTAGGTAAAAATTGAAGCGCATTAGCAGCAATGGTGGTGTCTTTTGTTGTGCCTAGCAGCATCAAAACAGACAACTGATCTCAATAATAATGACAAAGCATCGCTAATGCTTTGTTCTCAAATTGAGATGAGACTAAGCAGAAGCTGATTTTACCATTTATTCCTTGCTTTTGCAGCAACGACCATGTACTAGGAAAGGCAAATGTGGATTGAAGCAAGTGACCTGGGCACTGCCATGTTGTTATATGCTAGTTAGCATGCCTACATACCCTGCAAAGATCTTCATTGTGGTGTTTTGCACATGCACCGCTATACTAAAGCTATCTAATGAAATTTTTAAACGATAGCTTTTTTTTGGCTCCTCCTCATACTTTGTGGTTTAAGTTTAAATAAATAGAAATGTCTGATGGTCGATTTCAAACCCAGGTCCCCCAGCACAGAAGGCTGATGCTCTATTAGGCCATGGATTAGGCCTATTAGGCCTGAAAAGAGAATAAAGCACCCTTAATAATTGCCCTCGTGCAGGTCAGTGCTTGAAATGCCTGGCACGTTAGGCACATTGCATAGGAACAATTTGGCGCATTGTATAGGAACAATTTACTTATAAAAAGTGATAGCGGCGCGCTGCTTCTAGTTGACGATGACGAAAGAAGTTACGGGATGCGTTCGTTTCCAAAATTTACTGCGCATCTCTCATTGTACTGAGCTGTGTTTCTACAAGGTCAAGCAAGTTGTTTCTTGCAATTCGACACGTTGTAATGCTGAATAAAAGTACCGCTTTCTCTTCAAGAGATGCACTTGTCACTAAAATCTGCAGCGTGTCTCTTGTCTTAATGCGCATGCTATCGCTTACAAAGATATCAACTCAGGGTTGGTTCTTCCGGGAATTTTGTTGTTGATATACAATTCATGCCAATAGGCGTTAGAAATCTTGCGGCAAATGTTGATTAACTTGAACTTTCAAAGCTGTGCTGTGCCTTCTGTGGCATCCCTCTCCTGGTGCCTTAGCAGTTTTCTTTCTAGTTCAAAAGTTTTATTGTGAAGGTGCTTCATAGCTGTTCTTGTTTTTGTGTCATTATAGGAAAGGAAACTGCTTGCTGGTCTGCTGATGTAAAGAGTGAAGTATGGCAGGAACGTGAAGATTCTGCTGATGCCTGCCCCGCTCTACTTCAGTCGTGAAAACTTCAGCTGCTGTACCGGAAAACCGCCTTGCGCTGCCATATGGTCATCGTGCATGTGACACTGACACTGTATACAGTGAAACTAAGAATGTGCAGAAGTACTGCCTTTGTTGAACCTATCCGACAGGCATTCTAGGATGTGTGCCGTTCACACTTCTTATTTATGTTCTTTAGCGTCACGGCCATTCACCTTTCATCTCGCTTTGTTAAAGTATTTGGTGCTTCAAAACTTGGCTTTTATTATCAATACGTAAGTTTGCAGGCAATGAACAGAGCATGTTTACTCTGGCAAGTTGGAAAGGTTGCACAACCTGTCTAATGAGTGGCAGGCAATGCCCACGCCTGCACTCGCACTCTCCATCAAGTGGCAGGTATTGGAGGCACTGAGAAAAGTTAGGTGGTTGCTTAATTGCATACAGTAATGTTCCATGTCATCGCTGTAGCTAAAGAAAATACTTAGGTGTTTTGGTTGGCCAGGTGTCGGCAAGAACATGCCTGGAATACAAATGTCGCAATCCTGTGTGCTTGCTTCAGAACACTAGCTGAATATACTGAACATGTTATGTCCCTTCAATAGCAGTTTTAACCTTAAATTTTCGGTTAGTAACAATTCCTATTCTAAACACACTTGTCATTTTTAGTTTCTTCCAACAAGTCATGTGGTTGCCGAGAAACTCCTTCAAAATGTTAGACAGCTGCAGCAACTAATTGATGTGAACATGCCCTTTGTATCCCACTTGTCTCTTTCATTGGCTGCTAAAGATGGGCATCCTTTAGTATTGGTATCTTGATGGTGAGAAGGTGGGGCGCCTGAGACAAGTAGTTCTTTTACGCACATTAGTACTGCGAAGCTAAAACTGAGGATAGAACCCTGAAAAAAAAAAGTTCGCTTTTCACTTTACAGTCTAGTCAGCACTCTTCCCTTCCCTTTGGTACATATACCGTGGCACTAAGAAAGATATGCTTCATTATGCTTGAACAAATTGTGTATCAAAAGTCTAATGAAGTGAATGACACTAAGTAGCTTTCTTGTAGAGCAACAAGTAAGTGCCTCTACACTTCTTGAAGGCACTTTTGATTGCATTTTTCCTCTAACTGATGTGCATGTTTAAGGGTATGAAAAAGTAATATATGTAACACCAAAGCAAGGCATACCTGTTGGTGCTTTATGTATATATCTGCAGTCTTGACTAACTAAAAAAAAAAGCTTTTTTTTTTTTTTCTGCAATTGCTGTGTGCAAACCATGCCTCCTTTCCAGTAGCATTGCTGACAATATTATTTTAACTTGCAGACTTCTGGTGCAACTTTAGTCTGATTTTTGGCTGAAATGGTATAGATGACAAAGGAAGTTGTAACAACTGTGACAGCCTGCTGCCAAGCTGCATTGCTTTTATTTGATTAAAAGCCGCAATTTCACAAGGATAGCTGCCATGTGCTTTTCCCAACAATAGAAACAATCTGTACATGGTACCCATGGTCGATATTATGTGTAGCTCCTGCTACGCTGCTTATTGGGAAACGTGAAGTGAGAAACGGAAGACGTCGGTTTGCTGTGCCGAATGTGTGAGACTTGTAGAAAACTGAGGAAAAAAAAAAGCGCACATTGATAACTGCTTCGTCACGTAAAGTGTGGACTGCAGATGAAGCGAGACTTACGGTTAGGGTATGCAAAGGTCGCATAAGGTGCTGTGGACTTTGCTGCGACTGCGCAGTGGATTCACGTGCAAATTTTTTCTCTTCTGTGCTACTTAGTAGTATAGCATCCCTTTGTCTGGATGTGCTTTCTTGAAGATATTCGCATCATTTTTTGTCATGACATGTATCGGAGAGCAGCGGAAATCATGTAAATGAACTTTTGAAACCCAATTTCAATGGATGACGTTAATGTGGGTTGTGCTTTCAGTGTTATGACTACTCGAGCGGCTTGTAAAGATCCACTGATCCTCTCTGCCTTCCCACCCAGTACCTTTGCCTCTGCAGAGGAAAGATAAGATAAACTTGGCACTCCGTCAGAGTTGGGAGGAAGCTTAGAAGGGCAGAAGTACAATCTACCCAGGGCTTGGGTTTGGTAATCATGAAAGTCGTCCTTTTATCGCTGAACAACTTTCCCATTGTTGTGCACCTTCAATACGACAAGGCACGAAACTTGCTTGTGAATTAAAGGTTGCCTTCTTAAAAGTGATAGCATGTGTGAATGACCTAGCTTCACGTCTATAGTTGCGGAGGTTACGTACCAGTAGTTAGCAAAAGCCGCCTCTTGCAGCACAGTTGCAGCTAACGTGCTCTGAATGTTCCCATTGTCACAGCTTACTTTTATTCGTGAACATTTCTTTGCCTTCCTTGTGTTCTCTCATTTCTCTAGACTTTTTAATGTAAGGATTGTTTCTCGTGATGCATATCATGGTATTTTGGCATACACCTTATGTGAACTAGTTCACGCAGATCTGTTAACCGAAATTATTTAGGTAGCACAGTTTTCTTTTTATGTACTTTTTCTCCCCTTGAGTTAGCAGATATCTTTTAGGTTTTTTTAGTGAGGTTGTTAAAGCTATATGCCTGTGTGTGCGCGTGTGAATGAATAGTACAAATTTGTTGTGTTGTACATCTTGATGTGTGCCGACGCTGACAGTTGCGTGCAGTATGCGCCAATCAACTGCAGAGTGTGAGAACAATGTCGTGTCACTTTTGCCAGACAATAAAAAATATAAACTGAACTTGTTTGACTTCAGAAATCAGTATTTTCTCAATCCTTGAGCATGAGTTGTGAAGATCCTGAAATCCATGTTGGTAGCGGAGGCCACATATGCATTTATTGGAGAGAAAGCATCGCATTTGAAGAAACAAATTGCTGAATTCATCAAATGACCACTGAATGATCATTTGTTGCAATTTCTCTGCAATTTCTCGTAGTTTGCTGAACTAAGATGAGACCAGATGGCAGGAACCCATCCGGATTTTCTTTGTATCTTCATTCTACTCTCAGATAGATATGAAAATTGCCCGCGCTCCCTTGAGAATTTCTGCAGAACTTCTTTGTTTAGTACTGTGCTAGCGAACAAAAAATATGTTCAGTAATATTTGAGATAAGCTTGCAAGCCCAACTGTCGCCTCATCACGGACGACGCGATGTGGATAACACGCCAAAATGACAGTTACATACACACAGATGACATATTCATCACGAAAAGCACAATACACATGTGGTGCCCGCAATGCCGTGAAAGTGTCGAGATACTACTTGCCAAAAATTGGGTTGATTCAGACAAGAATGCCTCGCGTTAAATAGCTGTAAACTGTGTGACGGCACATAGACTGCAGATACTCAATATTGTTATGGAGAGTAAGCCCAACGCACAAGCATATATAGTACAACTATTTATCTGTGAAAGGTCACTGGTAAACACGTAGGCTGGTACACAGGTAACAGCTCCAGTAGACAGTCTACGACTTCTTCGTCTCTCTTGCCCACACAGTCCTGTCCAAACGCACCGTAACAATGTGTTCATAATAAATGCATGTCACTTCCCTTTTGCCCTTGTTTCGCCGCGCTACCAACGTCTATATGCTGTCTTGCCAACTTTACCAGACAGGTTTGGATTTTAAGTTTGCGTACATGGAGTAACTTTGCACAGAACGCAAGAAGCATATACTGCAGACTGTTCATGTGAGCTGGTTAGATTAAAAAAAAAAAAAAGAAGCAAGGACTGGACATAGAGGGAAGGAACTGCACAAAGGAACTGTCCTGTTAGCATATTATAATTAAAAATTATTTTTTTCAAGGATGCAATAGCTCGACTCAGTGCTGCGAGACCTGCAGATTTGTTTGAGCAACCACACGTCACCAGTGGAATGTGCAGATCTGCTGAAAGTATTCAAGATCTCCAGGTTTTTGTCTTAAGTACTACTCCCGGCCGCTTCCAGTGTTGCTTTACTCAGACATAACAATAGATACCTTGTGTACAATGTACTACATGCTGGGCTCCTCAAACTGATTCAATGCTCTGTTTGAAGAAGACATGCATGAACGAGAATATCACTGATAGCAGTCCTATCTGATGCACTTTCCTTTTAAACACTATGTCCCTGAAGTGTCTGTCCTTTTCACTTCTTTTGATAACTCTTCGCAGTAAATTAAGGTATTGAAGAAACGAAGTTTGGGTCTTGTTTTAGGCTTCCTTATTGTAAAACCAGATGAAAATTTTCACGTAGGTGGCCATTTGGTGGCGTTAAGCAGTTCTGAATATTTCGTTGCAACCTTATTTTCTCTGATTAGAAACAATGTCATTGCAGGTCACTACAACGTGCAGGCAAGTGAAGAAAATGATGAATTTGGTTCCTTTCATTATGCACTAGTAATTTTAGTCAATAGACATTTTGTAAAGTTAGAGCCTCGCTTAAATATTTTATAGGTGGACAGTAGACATGTATTTGCATTATGTAGTAATTAAGGCTTGTGTATAAGATGATGCAAATTTTTATTAAGCTCTGCATTAATCTACATGTTTCTATGGCAGTTGCTAGATTTTTAGAACTAATTCACTTGTTTCTGGCCTAGTCCGTGGCAGTGTACTATACAGGGTGTCCCAACTATGATGCATCCAAGATTTAAAAATATGCAAATGCCATGTAGCTGGACAGAACCAAGGTATTGTTATTTGCCGTCGCTTGGAGACACTCAGATTATTTTTTGATTCTGCCTAATTACATAATTAATCTTAATTAATCAACTTCTCAAATATTATAATTAGATTAAAAGTGTCAATGAGAAAATTGTAGAGCAAGATGAACTCCCGACACAGCTTTCTGTTGTTCAATACGTGCTACATAAAGGTTTTTCCCAGTATGAAAGAAGCCCGCGAATATGCGCGAATATACGAGTATTTTGCGTCTATTCGCAAAATTTGAATTTTGTACTTAACAATGCGACACATTATTTATTTCAAATTATGGCTTTTTTTTTTTTTTTTCATGCTTTGCCTCATTTTGCAGCCTTTCTATTTTGAAATTGTCCTTTGCTACTTAAGATACAAATGTGATACACTGCGCTGCAAAGCGATTCTTCATTATCGCTGTTTGCTTTTCTAGTGTGCTGCTTAAATATGATTAAAAAGCCAGATAATAGAGCATTGAATTATCAACTGTTTGTTTTAGGGAATCTTGTCTTACACACTCTGGCGTACTTGCACAAAATGCTGAGACGAATAAGAAAATACGGTCGTGCGGAAAACCCATAGCCTGCATGGCCTATATTTAAATAATAATTATTATATATTCTAAAAAATATTTGAACAGTGATCATGCTAATTTTTGATGAAGCCGCTAGTACAGACCAAGTCAATAGAAAATAATTGAGACTTCTATTATATTTCCATCGCGAACCTTGGCCAATACCCTCCCGTGGGTAAGTACCATAAGTTAAAGGCGACAACAACAATTTCATAGTTGATACGTACTGAAGTTTTTAAAAACAACGCCGGAGAGAAATTGTCTGGGTCGCGTTGTTCGGTCGTAGCTGTGTTCATCGTTCGCGTTGTTTTGTTAGGGATTAGCTCCCGGCAAAACCTGCAAGAAACATTGCATTCTCCCCGTCGTAGCAGGCATGTGAAAGAAAAACACAAATGCAGCCTGCAGGCTTATTTTTCCGACAGCAGTACAAATCGAATTAGGCCGCGCACGTGAACGCAGCTACCGCGGCGCAGCCAGCCGTTCCGAAACTGAAAGTAGGCCTCCATGTTGCATGCCCGACGTCACGGAACACTTGACGTCACGTCTCGCTTCCTCTCGCGTTCTCGTGTTGCGCCGCTCGCGCTGTTCTCTGGTCGCCTGTGCCAGGCTGTGCGCACTCACTCACTCACCTTCCTCCTTGCCCACTCGCTTCTGCCGCTCGGCCGGCTCGGCGAGCGATCCGCTGTCCGTGCGCCTCTGCGGATTGATGCTGGAATTGCTGAATGGTGAAGCGGCCGTAGGTTTAGGAGACAAGCGACGGCGCCGGGCCACCTTCCCCGACCGCGACCACTTCGGCGAGCCAGCGACATGGCACTCGACCCGGAGAAGCGGGAGAGAATCGTCTACAAGCTGGTCTTGACCGGCGGTGAGTCGTACTTATTGATCCGACTCTTGTGTCTAGTCTGGCGCACGCCGGCAAATAAGGGTTCAAGATCACGTGCGGCGCGTGTAGGTCATTGATGCTGCGATTCCCTGTGCCCTTGCTTGGAACGACGATCGCGGCAGCCCGAGTCATATTTGCCCCGGGCTTTGCCCGTACCTCCTGCGCCGGGTCATTGAATAAGCGGGACGATATAACGCTTATTTTGCGAGTTGCCGGTCGGGGTGGTGCTTCCGGACATGCGCTCCATTGAAATGGATGCTGCGGCAGCGGCGCGCGCGCGCGCGCGCGTGGACTCGCGTAGATAGTGCGAGATGGTTGCCCTTGAAAGGATTATTCCGTGCGCCGTTCGGCGTGTGATATCTGCGATGACTTTTCTACGTGATTCATTGCTCCTTTCGCCGCCGTTGTCATTGAGAGAGAGGGAACGAAGCAGCAGTGCTCTAGCTGTGTCGCCTCGTTCGGCGCTGTGTCGCCCGCGCAGCCGGGTGCAACGCATGCTGCGCGCGCGACTGTGCGACGCGACGCGTGAAACGGGAATACTGCGCAAATGGAGCGATGTCTGGGCAATGAGACCACACGCTGCCGCCTTTGCCAAAACAGGAAGGCGACCGCTCGGGTGCTCTCCTGTTAGTGTTACTCACCTTTCGCTCTAGCCCTGCGGCCTATATAATCAACCTGTAGCGGTTTTTGATCGAGTGCCACTGTTAACAGATGTACTAACAATTCATTTGGTAACGTGCCTTGGTCCAATTGTGCAGTGTGTTTTCCAATTGCGGGAATGTAAGATTTCACTTTTTTTTTTTTACACGCTTCCAAATGGCGACGAAGTAAGCTGCACCGTTCACGCTTGACCATAATGAACGTCACGCAGTGGCGTATGGTTATATCGGGCTCGATGTACGCAGCATATGACGTACTCAGCCGCAGGCTGAGTTGTACGTCGAAGTTCTCGCGTCCCAGGGCAGCGAGAATTCGCGCACTTTATTGTTACCTAGGCTGTGCCTCCACAGGGGCCTTGTTA